>NC_090728.1:145965867-145970867 GCF_036898095.1 Palaemon carinicauda
TCCTTGGAAGCCTGAATGCTACATTCTCCCCTTCCATATGTTCACTCTTTCTGGATGGAAGGTCTTATGGCAATGCCGCCTTATGACCCTACATCTATACTGTTTCTCTGACTTGTGTGTTGTACCCCTAGCCCAGCTGCCGGCCGGGCAGGTGGAGGTTCTCTGGTTCCTAGCCGCTGCCGGCAGGCATAGGTATTGCTACCTTTGCCTGCCGGCAGTGGGAACACATCCCAAAATCTGCTGGCCACTACGATTAGCGGCCGGCAGCTGGGTGTTAGTGTTTTCAGCTGCCGGCTGGCAATCATTGCCAGCCGGCACACATTTGCGAACCAGTGACCTGCCACCTATTAGTTAAAGGTAGTATATCTATGAACTATACAGGGGTAAATGCCGGCCGGCACGTGCCGGCGCATGCTGGCCGGCACAACAGCATGCAATGTACAGTAGTTACTATTTTTGTAGTGTAGTACACACTGCATTAATAAAACTACAGTACAGAGTTTGTGGTCACACTAAAGTTCTTCCAACATACTTAATGTTATCTCGTACAGCCCTTTGTTGAGACCGTACAATATATAGAAAGTGAGTTCTTTCTGTATTCATTCTATCCCGTTTATTAAAACTCTATTTCAAGGTGTTAACTGCACCTTAAATTTCCGTTTAGGAAATTACATAAGGTATTCTAGAATAGAATTAACCTTAGTTTTAATATCTTGGGAGGTTACAGCAATTGGCTGGACAGGAAATACAAGTATGTGTCTTTCCTTCTTTCTTTTATAGCTTTACTGTGTAAGCTACATGTTCTAATATAAGTGAAAAGCCTTCACTTGATACTCATGGATTTTTCTTCTCTTTACAGGAGGACCATCCGAAGTGCGGGAGTGTGTTCTGTAATGTCCGCAGTAAGAACTTCTGTGGACATGAGTTATGCAGGAGGCACGCAGCATGCGCAGTCTCCAGTATTGGGACCCTCAGGTATGTACTATATGTTCCAACCTGATTACCGAGGCATTTGACACCCCTAAGTCGGCGGAGTCAAGGGATGCTGCTAGGGAAAAGTTGCGAACCTGGGTGATGGGTTTTCAGAAAAACACTTCAGGCCTATACTTTCCAAACGAGAAGATGACGGCCTACCTTTTCCCTAAGGCATCGGCTAATGCAGTCATCCCTCAGCCTCATGAGGAGATACCAACCGTCCAGAATCCGGTAGATTCTGAAGTCTCGGCCGCCCTTCAAGACATCCAATTGGACGATAGGATGTCAGAGGTGTCGGATTATACAGAAAAGGACAATCTGGGAGAAGGTCAGGAGGAGCTGACCCAGGCTCCAGAAATAAAAGAGGAAGAAATCGACGAGGTGTCGGTTACATCGGTTTCGGCCCCAGAACCTGTTCCTTCTCCATCGTCTGCTATCCCAGATCATCTGGGAAGGACTCTTTCTTCTATTGTTGAAATGATTCAACAAATACAAAAGAAGAATGATGAAAAGGAAGCTGCGATGAAACTGGAGATACTCAGACTCGCAGCATCACGTGGCCTCCAGAAGCGACTCAACGTGAAGGATCTTCCTTTGTGCTCGGATACAAATCCTTGGAGGTATGCCAAACACATGCAAACGACACCGGGAAGATTGTTATATCGGAGAAGTTGGGCTCAATTCCCCTGGAAGATATGGAATTTTGGCTCAACAAAGACTCTTACTCGGACTGCTATGTCCGTCTTAGGAAGGAGCCAGCCTCAAAGGAGGAAAAGGAGCCGAAGGAGCTCATAGTCCTTGACCATAGTAAAGCACAGGCATTACTAGCGAGCTTGATGAAAACAGAAGGGCTTCACGACTCAAAGTTGCCAGCTTTGAGTAAGAAGCTTCCCTCCTTTGTGGCCTCTCCAACCAGAGCCTTTCCCTTCATGGAAAAGGGATATAAGGCAGCCTTGAAGGCGGCGGAGGCAGGGAATCCATGCCCCTCCCTGGAGAATGCAAGCTGTTATCCCTGACCTTACCATTGGACCAAAAAACTGGAAGGACGTTCACCTTACCTTCTCAGTCGGGAAGTTGGAAGCTGATATTTCCGAACGTCAGTTTGGTGAGGAACTTCCAAAGCTGTCGGAGTTTCTCTTGCGCAGGGAGCAAGAGACGGAAGAAAGACTTGCGGCATCAATGTCGTTGCAAACGACGTTAGAAACGATGGCAAGTGACCCCAAGAACCAGGACATGTTCATGGTAGTGGCCAAAATCCGTCTGGCCACAGTTACGAAGGATCTCTATAGCTTTTTTAAAGCTAGGAGAGCCTGTAGAGAGTTCGTGTTCGCCTCGGCTGCGGTGAGGCACGAACCGAGGAAACTGATCTCCTCTTGCATATGGGGTAAAGACCTCTTTCCCAACGAAGTAGTAAAGAGGTAGTACACAAAGCCACCACGGAGAATAGGAACCTTCTCCAAAGTGGGGCTTAAACCTTAAGAGAAAGTCTTCTCCGGATGAGGGTCCCCAACCCAAGAAGAAGACAAAAAGGTACCTCAAGAAGTGGCGACACATTCGCCGGTTTTTAACCAAGCTTTTGAAAGGCAGACTTCTTCCTTTCACTCAAAAGCTAGAGGAACAGCCAGAGGTTCTTCTAGAGGCCCTTCAAAGGGAAGGGGATTCAGGGGAGGCCTCAGGTCCACAACATCAGAAGTGAGATGCTTCCAGTAGGAGGGAGACTACATCTATTTAGGGATCGTTGGACCTTCGATCCCTGGGCCCACAGCCTAATAAAGAATGGACTAGGTTGGAGCTGGAACAGTCCTCCACCTCCATTTCCTCAGTTCTTCTAACACTCTACCCCCGTTCTGGAAGAATATGTCCGAGAACTCTTAGAGAAAAGAGTAATCCGAAAAGTAAAGTCCATCAAGTTCCAAGGAAGGCTGTTTTGTGTTCCAAAGGACTCAGAAAACTCAGTCATTCTGGACTTGTCGCCACTCAACAAGTTCATAGTGAACTATAAGTTCAGGGTGCTCACACTTCAACACATAAGGACCCTACTGCCCAAAAGGGTATACACCATCTCCATAGACTTGTCAGACGCTTATTGGCACGTTCCAATTAATCGTCACCTCTCCTCCCACCTAGGGTTCAAGTTACAAAGAAGACTATATGCCTTCAGAGCCATACAATTCGGGCTAAACATAGCCCGAAGGATTTTCACGGAGCTTGCGAACGCAGCCGTCCATCAATTACGCCTAAAGGGGATCCAAGTAGTGGCCTACTTGGACGACTGGCTGGTGTGGGCAGCATCCAGGACAGAATGCATGCAAGCTTCCAAGATATTGATCCAGTTCCTGGAACATCTGGGATTCAAGATCAACATCAAAAAGTCTTGACTATCTCCAGCTCAAAAATTTCAGTGGTTGGGGATCCACTGGAATTTGGAATCATATCGACTTTCCATTGCTGGGAAGAAGAGGAAAGAAATAGCAGGATATGTCAAGAGACTATTGAAATCCAAACGGATATCAAGACGCGAACAGGAGAGAGTGCTGGGCTCTCTACAGTTTGCTTCGATAACAGATCTAGTGCTAAGAGCAAAGCTAAAGGATGCTACAGGAGTCTGGAGAAAATACGCAACTAATGCGCCAAGAGATCTGATGAGATCACTACCGACTCGACTGTGAACGCTTCTCAAGCCGTGGTCCAAAGCCAAGCAAATGAAGATATCGATACCTCTTTAACCTCCTCCCCCGTCAATTACTATCCATACAGAGGCTTCAAATGAAGGCTGGGGAGGCCACTCTCACCAGAAGAGAGTCCAGGAAATTTGGTCCAATCTTTTCAAGTCATTTCACATCAACTTTATAGAAGCCATGGCAGTACTTCTGACACTAAAGAAAGTTTCTCCTCACCACTCGACCCACATAAGATTGGTTTTAGTCAGCGAGGTGATAGTGAGGTGCCTGAATCGACAAGGGTCGAGATCGCCTCAAATCAACCAAGTGATGCTATGGCCATATTCCGTTTGGCGGAAAGAAAGAAATGGCACCTGTCAGCAGTTCACATTCAAGCGGTCCGCAGCGTGACAGCGGACGCTCTATCCAGGTTCACACCGATAGAGTCAGAATGGTCCCTAGACGCAGGATCATTCTCCTTCATCTTAAGTTAAGTCCCGGAACTGCAGATAGACCTCATTGCGACGAAAGACAACATGCAAACACATCGTTATGTGTCCCCGTACGAGGATCCGCTAGCGGAAGCAGTGGACGCTATGTCCCTAGACTGGAACAGATGGTCCAGGATTTACCTGTTCCCTCCGCACAACCTCCTTTTGAAGGTCCTCAACATGAGATCCTTCAAAGAGAAAGCGGCAATAGAGGCCCACAAGTGGCCAAACAGCGTTTGGTTCCCTCTGGCATTGGAACTACCGCTACCGCTACCGGATCCAACCCTGACTCATCGAGTACAGAAGTCGACTGTCTTCGCTTCATCACAGAAATCCCGGAACCTGCATCTCATGATTTTCTCTCCCTAGCGATGAGAAAAAGCTGCGGGATATCAAGAGACAGTATAGACTTTTTGGAGAAATTTAAGTCCAAATCTACCAGAAGACAATATGAGTCATCATGGAAGAGTGGGTGTCTTTTGTCAAGGCGAAGAAACCAAAAGAAATCTTGATAGACTTCTGTTTATTTTCTTCATTCACCTTCATGAGTAAGGTTTAGCAGCCAACACAATATCAACGTGCAAGTCTGCCTTGACAAGACCGATACTATATACCTTTCAGGTCGACCTTTCTAACAACATTTTTAATAAAATTCCGAAGGTCAGTGCTAAGCTTAGACCTTCAACGCCTCCAAGCCCATTTTCATGGGCACTAGATAAGGTTCCTCATTTGCATCAATAATGAATAATGAGGAGTGCGCTTTGAAGGATGTACTCAAAAAGTTACGTTTCTGTTTGCACTCGCTTCGAGGGCTAGAGTTAATGAAATAATGGCTCTCTTGAGAGAGGAAGGCCACGTTCAGTTCTTGAAATGG
>NC_090728.1:145978883-145988883 GCF_036898095.1 Palaemon carinicauda
AGGATATTCCATTCAAGGAACATTTCTATTTACGAGTAAACATGAATCAATAAAGAGATGTTTGATTTTTTTTAGATTTCAAGAAAGGGGATAATTTGGAATTATTCGCCTATTTGAATTAGAAACTCTCTTTCCCTCTCCTGAATAAAAAAAAAGGGAAGAGGAAGATTAATATAAGAACATTTTCTCTTGCTTTTTTTGTCTAGACTTTAAAAAGAAAACTCAAAAGTTATCAGAGACCCATATCATAGGGGCTCTTTTTTCCATTATATTTCAGTAGAAATACTAAAAAAGTTTTATATGTTTGTTTACGTAACTAAAATCAAGAGTCGTAAGTCTCCTTATATTCATATGGTAATTTATTAACGCGTATTTCTAGACTTTACTTTATTTTCTCTGTTGGACATTTTCCATTTCTAACAGACACTCTCGTAATTTTAGTGATGGGGTTTATTTCTTATATAACTAAAACCAATGTACTCTATGTCACAATAAGTATATATATATATATATATATATATATCTTACTTATAACTACAATCGAACAGTTTAACTTGTTTTTTTTTTTTTTTTTTTCAAAAAGGCCCACAAAGAAACACTGGAAATATGAATAAATCACTATATTTCGGTCGATGAACATCGACCCTCTTCAGGATGTAAAGTAAAAATGAGGGATACAGTGGAGAGTGACGGTTTATATATGAACGCAAAAGGGTGTGTTCAATTGTTCTATAGTCTTTATAATTGCTGGAAGGATTAGCCAAATTAATTACATCCAGGTGCGTCTTCTTATTGTTGAGCCGCTCAGAGGAAGTTTTGACCTCAGATGCATATCTTGTGGTCGGTCAATTGAACAATTGAACACACCCTTTTGCTTTCGTATATAAACCATCACTCTCCACTGTATTCCTCATTTTACTTTACATCCTGAAGAGGGTCGATGTTTATTGGCCGAAATATAGTGGTTTATTTATATTTCCTGTGTTCTTTTATGGCCTTTTTGAAAACACTCCTCACACACACACATACACACACACACACACACACATATATATATATATATATATCATATATATATACATATATATATATATATATATACATATATATATATATTATATACATATATATATAATATATAATATATATATATATATATATATATGTATATATATATATATATATATGTATATATATATATACATATATATATATATATATATATGTGTGTGTGTGTATGTGAGTGTGTGTGTGAATCCTTGTTTAAACTTTGTTGTGCAAGTCGTTATATATTTGACGGCAAGTTGGTAAATTACCATTATCCTCCTGTAATACCTCCGTTAACTAATCCATTGTACAGTACATTGCTCTTGAGAACTAGTGCGTCATTTTTTTTTTCACAGAATTAATCACTTATCTTTTGGGAGCTATTGTACACATCAGGATAAGTAGTTATTTAAACCACCAAACGTATTACTTTGAATTGCCTGCGGATGGTATTGGCCAATTTAGTTTCTTTTCTCTTGTTTATTAGTACTTATTTTTTTCTATTTAAAAATCCTGGAATAAAGGTTGCCAGGCATTTATTGTTTATATTACGGTGACCAACCTATAGAAATAATAACAAAGTAGGGTAAAAATTGTCGCTTGTATTCTACTGATATACGGCTGAGAACTATATATTTTTACAGAGAATTTCATATCAGAATTACGGTGTTTAACAGTGGATATAGGTCAGAAAAAACTGGATTTCCTAGCCGACGAAATTTAAGTTAATAATGAGTCAACGTGAAAACCTTGATGAAATACTGTGGAAGAGGGAAAGAGGAAAGATATGGGGAGTCTATTTGCTCCTTTTAACGCTTATAAACTTGTTTAACTTTTAGTAAAATTTTCTTCCAATTATACAATACTTTCAATTTCCACAACTATTTGTTGTATCGAATGACTACTTTCTTTTTACTTCCCACTAGAGATTGTCTGACCAATTTCCTTTATGTATTCGTCAAAACGATTATTAATTACAGTGGAATTTGGCATTACATTTGGTAATCAAATGGAATTTTTATTATTGTTCAGGAAAAAGACAAATCTATTTTCTTGAGGAAAGTGGTAATCTGAAACTAGTATTTAGGAGAATTCATTAGTAACTGCTTATTACAATCCTTAGTAAATTTTCAGCTGGAGTAAATTGCCATTACCACATTCTTGTAGTATGCATCAGTTTATTTTTTATTTTTTTTTTCAAATTCCTAAATAAATTCTAGCCTTTAGGAAACGTCGAGAAGAACACAAAAAACTTCCTACTTTGATTATTAAAACTTGTTATGGTTCAACTTATCTTTTAACGCTATAAATCACCTGCTTTTTTACTTGGATTAAGGCAAGAAAACCCTTATTATTTATTAGACAAATATGAAATACAAAGTAAGAGACTAAAATGACCAAAAAAGTTATAAAAGAAAAAATGGTAGCCTAGTTTTGTTCTTGATTTAGATCTCTTGGATTTCCTGATGAAATTGAGTCAGCGGGAAATTGAATACTTCCATTTTCTAGACAAAATAGAACCGAGTTACGATGATGGACAAATAAGAAGGTTCGAGTGTAAAATTGGGTGACAAGAGGAACTGAGAATCAGTCGAGGGAATTTTATTTTATATTTCTTTTGTAGAACATTCTTTTATAAAGCTGTTGGGCTGAGAGCTTTTCTACTACATTCTGGTATCATATTTACCGTTACCATCTATGCCCATACTAAATCTTCTGTTTATACAATTAAGAAAATAATATTTGTACAAACCATAATGTATTTTCCATATGTTTCTTCATAATGAAGACAGCTGATTTCTTAGTTCCTAAGTTATATATTTTTCGCAGTTAGCAATAATAGATTCTTGTTGCACAAGGAAATTAGTGGGTCTTTTTTTAGCATCTTTATTGAATGTTTAAATAATAGATTACAACGAGTAGTTGTTGAAGGAAACATAGTGACAAAAAGGATACGTTACTCGATATAAGGCTGGCTTATAAAAACAACCTTGTTGTATATGAAGATGATGCTACTCTGCCTCAGTACCATTCCTTGAATGTAGATCTGGGGTTGCTGTGTCCGTTAATAGAGATCTAGCTAAAATTAGTCCTTGGCGTAAAGTATGATGAATGAAGTTAATCCCTAATAAAAAGTATAATTAATTCTAAGCAGGTCAAGGACTGCGGCTTGTCAATATCTGTATCTTTGCATTGACGATATTTCTTTAGCTATATACTGTACAAATTATTTGAAATTTTAGGAGTCATTCTTGATAGCAGATTTACTTTGAGAAATACATCTGGTCTTTCTTATATTGCACAAAAGAAAAAACAGCCTCATTGAAAAAGTCTTTTAATATTTTTTGGACTTCAATCTATCCTGAGGAAATCTTTTAATTTTCTCCTTCTACCATGTTTTGAGCATTATTCTCCTCTCGGGTCTTCAGCTGCTGACTAATATATTTTGTTGGACAAAACGTGGTGGTCAATTGGATATTGACATTTAGGTTCTAGTTAAATTCCCCACGGAAATTCCACCACGGAAATTCCACCACGGGGAATTCCACCATCTTTGGGTAAATTAGATTTATATAAAATAGATATAAAAAGGTTAAAGAATGAATAAATTTTTCTCACATTTTATTAAAAAAGAAGAAAATGGCAATCGTAGTAAAAACAGTATTTAAAAAAAAAAATATTCCAAGAACATTTATTTCAAATTGCGAGCAAGAGCCCTTAGAAAATCTAAAAAATTTTCATGCTCATAATTTTCAACTAAATTCTTAAATCGTGCATCAATAAGTTGATAAGTCTTCTTTTGGATTTCGAGTCTCCAAGTGGAATATGAGCCATTTTTGTTTGGCATGATCCGTCCATTTTTTTTTTTTTTTTTTTTTAAGGGAATTACACAGTTTCCAAGAATTGGGATGGGTTGATGTTATTGAGGATTGCAATGCATTGTGAAAACCTTCGACTGTACTATTTGATCTAGGTAAGTCAGTATTAGAACTCGTTCATGTACATTCCAAAGTACAATCGGAAACTGTGGGGTTTCTCTTCTTTGACGATGACCCCACCCCCTCACTGTTCCAATTTATAATGTGTCAAAATAAACTATGAATTTGGTAGGGATGTCTTCATCATCAGATAAAAAACCATTGACAACGTCCTCAATGGTAAAAAAATGCTAAAACCCCAAAGGACTTTATCTTAACCTGGAAAATGTCATCTGTGCTGTACCTATGACTTTCACCTAGTGCACAGATCTTGGCCAAATAGATTGCCTAAGATGAAAAACACAGCCAGCTACTTCAAAATGTGGAAATTGGAAACAACGGAAAAAACTAAAATACTGTCTGAGTCGTTAATAACACTATCGAAGATCAAAAACAAAGAACCATTTCCCCAGTACTTCACTGTTGGAAGTGTGAGGGACTGGAATTCCTAAAGAAGGTTCCCTCCAGTTACATATGTTACGTGCAAGTCCAAAAATAGTTTGCAACTATGACTGTGCTTCTTCATCAAGATTTAGCTATCCCTTCACAAGTAGATACTGTGGCTGTTTCTCATCACCTCGCTCTTCATTAAAGAAACTGCCCTTTTAGTATTAACGCTTGCACCGCTGGCTGGGTGATTATGGATGCAGTTGAAAGAATGACTTCTGGTTCAGTACAGTTAAAAGTTGTATGTATTTTGGCCTGGCAACCTTCATAAAAGTTTTCACAACGCCAGTATGGCTTACCTTTCTACTGTTATCTACATGCTTTTCATAAATATAATTTTCTTCATCACACAGCTTTCGTTTTTTTTTTTTTTTCCGTTGAAATAAAGGTTGCCATGTTGAGGGCTTCCAAAGCTTAACTATATAAGAAAGTTTAGTAGATGGTTAAAGTAAATTTTCTTGAAGTGCTTTGAAATGAATTACTAATGACGATTGAAAGAAACGAAAAGGAAACAGTTGGTATTTGAAAGAAATTACTTTACAATTTAGTTTAAAAGTCCTGAACAAGAAGAAGCGTAGTTTAAAAGTTGTCAATAAGAAGAAGCGGAAATACATTCGTGGTGTTTGTGTGTGTGTGATTGTGTGCGTGTGTGTGTGAGATAGTGTGTGTGTGTATATAAACCTATCATACAAGTTTAGTTGTTACAAACAACTAAGTCACGGTGATATTCCAATGTTCTCCTTGGTGGAACTTACCATGATGGAATATACCGTGGTGGAATATACTGTGTTGGAATTTACCGTGGTGGATTTTTCCTAGGTGGAATTTTCCTTGGTGGAATTTACCGGTCACCGATATTTAGCAACGTCAATCAGTTAATTCTTTGTTTATGATGCACATGATTTTTTTATAATTCTGACCATCCTATACATTAAGATCTTACCAAACTGTGCCCTCATTTAAGTAGTATTAGATTATGTAATTCATTCTAACGGTCCTCTCTTCTCCGTCATGAGACCCTATGCTATACGATTTTCTAGAAATTTTATTCCAGATATGACCAGATTGTGAAATTATCTGTCTAATCTGGTAGTGGAATCAATGGGTCTTGAGACCTTATTACAAATGATTTTATGTTGGACAGGATCACACAAGTCTCGTTTCAAAGTCTATATATGACTTCGTTTTTAACGTTGTTACTGATATTATTGTATTTGGATTTTTCATTATTTCTGATTCATAGTTTACGCGTTACTTTTTTAATTACTTAATGCACTGAGTTCCTTTGCCTCTTGGGGTCCTTGTGATTGTAGCATTCTGCTTCCCCAATTATGGTTGTAGCTTGGTCATTATTAATATCAATAATAGGATCTTGAAGCGTCCTTATGCTTTAATTAACGCCAGCATTGATAAAAATGATAAAAATTAAACTCTGAAGTAAATGGAGTATGATATCTCTCCGAAATAGATGAGCTAAACTTGAAAACATCATCTCTGAGAACACTGGTTGAAAGGCAATTGCCTTCCTATACCAGCCACTCGGTGCCACAATAAGGTATCTCGAATCTTTGTGACTATGGCAATCGGCTTGCTAGTTGAGTGCTCTGCTGCCCGGGAATCCAGCAGAAATAACGAAATGACAAAGGCTGCCCACATATAAAAAAACACGAAGAAAAGTATTTTTAACCATTTGAAGTAATACTTTCTGAGGAAATAGTGAAAACAAAATAATGGTGTATATCTGGATTTGTATTCCAGGAATATGCAACTTATGGAAACGTGAGTTCTGCTTAGTTTAACGAGATAAATTTCAAATCGTGAATCTGCTAGTAAAATGGAACATGATATGGAAACATCAGTTTCATTTAGTTTTATTTGATAAATTGCACATCATGAAGTGGAAGAACCCGACTGCTTACGCCACAAATTTTCGTGTTATAATTAAAAAATTAAAATTCCTGTTTTGTCACCGTTAGGGAAAGATTCTTGGGCGACAGTTTTCTAAGTGTTTTCCGAGCTATGTCATAAAAATAATTTTGTAAACAGATTTTTTGCTCATATGTCAAAATCCAATTCATGAGTGGGTACTCCTCTAAAAAACCCTAAGACTTTTCTGTAGTACATGTTATTATAAAAGCAATTTCATTGAGAAAAATGAAACCGACACTGGCCGTCATCAAAAGTTAAATGAGACATTTTTTAAAAATTATTGTCGGGAAAAATTTCTTCGTTGGAAAAACTGAAAGTTATCGTAGTGTTTCCACTTTTATGAAACCGTAATGGAGGATATATTGGACTGGAATTATCTGCTCCCAGTATTAAGCTCCTGGATAGGATGACAAATTTCCAGAAAAAATATACATTTCCAAACACTCTATATTTAGTGGATTATTTTTTACTCAATGTTCATTAACTGTGGAAAGGGTTCATCTGTCCATTGCCCTTATTTAGAACATCCATCCAAAGCATCGATAATGAAGAGCGTAATCATTTTTTATATAGTACATTTACATTCAACTGCTAATATGTTATTGTTACAAAGGCTATATTATTTTGAAAGAGGGGTCTCGACCATTGCTTGTCTAACATTGTGTATAAAAATGTTACTCTTTAATCAATAAACATATTCTTTGTTTTTACGAAAACATCATTTCCATCAGCTCTTATCCGTATAAGCATTTCCCATTGACATTTTAACAAACCCTTAGAAAGAGCTATTCTAACAAAAACTCATCTACTTTCCCGGTGAATCTTCATAAAGAAAAAAAAAAAAAAGCTAAAAGCGCAGATATATAAACAGAAAAGAGGAATTGTTCCGACGACAAAAATGTCGCAGGAATAATGAAAAGAGGCTTTTAGACCTTTTCCGTTTTCAATGAGTGTTGTCGCTTAAGGATTCCAAAGCTCCGTCGGAAGGATTTAGAATCGGATTCCTCTTTCGGGAAGAGTATGTAATAAGGAAGGAAATCCATTTTTTTTTTAAGTTTAGAAAATATTCTTGGGTTATAGTAGATTCTCTCTTTGATTTTGTTATTTAGATGACATTTATGATGATGGAACTATTAATTTCATTCGTCATCAAAAGTGGCGTCAGTGGTACGCTTTATTCATTTCACTTCTCCTGGAGCATTTTGCCTTGAGAAATTTATTCAGGAAAGGGTATTTATGATTCCACGACTAAAAATTAATAGAATAAAACATGCAGTAGCCGAGAAGCCTTAGTTGGTGCAATTCCAAAAATTAATCACAAAATAAATGAAGCTACAAGCAGAAAGTACATTGCTCTATTTAAATCAAAGCTCTTTTACTTTGCATTCAAATATTTTCAATAATTGCTTGTTGTCATTTATACACATGCTCTAGTGATGCCATGAAAAATATGTTTTTTTTCCTTGCTCCATTTTGGTGTCTCGTTTTTTTTTCATTTCTATATTACTTATAAATGTTAGCTTTTGACAGAATTCATAGGAAAAAACTAGAGCGGAAAATCTGTGGAAATTTCCATTATTCTATCTACTATGTCACTATTTCTCAATGCTAAAGCTGTTATGATGGTACTGATCTGAATTCACTCATCATTATTACTAGTGTACGCAACCTTTCGAAAATGACGTTTAAATACTTAGTAGATGCACACATGGACACGCATGCCTCGCTCACCAGGGGATGACTGCTCCCTCTCCTCCCTCCCGAGGAACGTGGAGAGCTAAGTGTGACTGTGATATTATATATATATATATATATATATATGTGTGTGTGTGTGTGTGTGTGTATGTGTGTATGTATGTAAATATATATATATATATATATATATATGTATGTATGTATGTACGTAAATATATATATATATATATATATATATTTATATATATATATATATATATATATATACATATATATATATATATATATATATTTATAAAACAACACAAAATGAGATTATTTAATGAGTTAGGCCTACCACGTTTAAACTATGAATTATTACCTTGGAGCCTTAATGTGGCATTAAAACATAAGGTAGTTACAACTCAAAAACCTATTGAAGGAATAATGATGGGAATAACACTAATAGACAGAATGACAAAAAGATCAACATGGATACGAGAGCAAACTAAAATAGAAGATATTCTAGAAACATGTAAGAAAAAGAAATGGACATGGGCAGTCCATGTAATGAGAATGACAGATAATAGTTGAACATTAAGATAAGCAGAATGGGTCCTTAGAGATTCCAAAAGAAGCATGGGAAGGAGGAGAAGAAGACAATGGATTGGCGAACTAAGAAAGTTTGTGGGTGTGGACTGGCATAGAAAAACCATAAACAGATGCAGATGGGAGGACATGTGTCAGGCCTTTGTTCTGCAGCGAACTAGTAACGGCTGATGATGATGATTATGATTCGCTATATATATATATATATATATATAATATCTATCTATCTATATATATATATATATATATTATAATATCTATCTATCTATCTATATATATATATATATATATATATGAGAGAGAGAGAGAGAGAGAGAGAGAGAGAGAGAGAGATAACCAGACACTTATTCTTTATCGTGTAGGGGAGGAAATTATTATTATTATTATTATTATTATTATTATTATTATTATTATTATTATTACTATTATTATTATTATTATTATTATTATTATTATTATTATTATTATTATTATTATTATTATTATTATTATTATTATTATTATTAAAAGCCAAATTGCGACCCTATTGGAAAAAGTAGATGGCTACAAACATTAGGCCCTCAATTGGGATCCTGTATTAACCAAACCAGTAAGGATGAAAGTTCAGTAAGGAAGAAATCATAAAACAGAAATGACAGAACTCAACAAATTTAGATAAACTATGAAACCAAACTTATCCTAACCTATTTAACAAAAACCCATATGTACCAAGTTTCACGATTATACTTACTTATAGGGAAGATCATTCCCACAATTAGCCACAATTGGAATCAAACTTCCAGAAGGCTGTGTAGCATTTAAATTTAAAACGGAAATCAAGATTTTTTTTTAATTAATTGCATACCCTACCTATTACTCAGGAGGACTAATAAATGGCGTTGATGGGGAAGATCTGTAACCTATGTAAGTGTTGGTCAGAATGATTGAAAATCTTATGGAATTTAATTGACCATTTTGTTATCCAACAACTTCAGATTAGAGTGAGCCGTTACAGACTAAATAGGAGAGCCTGGCACCAGGCCAAATTACCCACGTTCATGAATCCAATCTACTCCACACAGGAAATGAAAATTTAAAATTTGTCAGAAAACCCTTGAAATGTTTTCTTTATAACGGTTATTAATTACTTGAAAAGTAGTAAATGGGATATGTTTCCTAAAATTAAACATGAAAAATCTGAATTTTAAATGAGCTGCTTTTAGTGAGAGAAACATTGACAACGAAAAGCTCTGGGTGGGAAAGATCGGAAGTGTACAATACACTAGTTTCAGATGACTCTTTTAAGGGATTGGTGCATACGATGTAGCACCAGCGAT
>NC_090728.1:146006383-146008883 GCF_036898095.1 Palaemon carinicauda
TAAACCTATATCTAAGAGAGAAATTTAGATTAATAAATAAGTTTCAATTCACCTTACTTGGAAATCATTTGGAAACAATGATGGTATTTGGACAAAAATACTTCCTACCAATCAAGTATCAGGAACCTTTCCGAGATAAAAGGGCACCCCTGCGAGTCGGTGCAAATATGCACCGCTAAATAAAATAGACTATAGTTGAAAGCATTCCTTGTCTTATCCAAACATGATTTAATTCTTGTGTTTTGGAAATGAGACAAAAGAGAGGATTTCATTGCATTTAGAAAATGGGCTATTGTGTATACAGCAAGATTAATTGTGTTTAAGATTTCCATAGATGACAGCCATTTTTTCTTGTAAAGGATTGTCGTAAGAAGTATAATATTTTTATCTCGCAAAAAGCACTTCCCAGAATAGGTGTTCTAAACTTGGAATTCTCGGAATGTGACAACTTCATAACTATCTGAACTATTCAAGAAAACCCCGTCGACTTTGATATCAAGGTCCTTCTAACACATTGGTTCCCAAACTGGGGGGCCCGCCCAACTAGGGGGGCGTGAGGACGATACAAGCGGGGCGTGAAGTCATCTGCTCGAAATTACTTGTTTAATAAAATAATAAAATCGATTTGAAATGTAACTCGAGCGCGAAATGGGACTTTGAAACAATGAAGTTAAAAGAGTTTTGTGTGAAATATCTCCCCATGTACCCAAAAATAGGTGAAGAACCACTTCGTATGATTCTTCCCTTTTCTTCTACTTATCTTTGTGAAGCAGGATTTGCAGCTCTTGTTGTTCTGAAAACAAAACAGCGCAACCGACTTGATGTAGAAAATGACTTGCGTTGTGCGCTGTCATCCTTCAATCCTAGAATTTCTGATCTTGTGAGGATGAAGCAGCAGCATCCATCTCACTAAATTTGACCAGAAATTGTGCCTTAGTCTCATAAGTATTTCCAAATATTATGTGCCATCTTTTCAAATTATCTATTCTTAAAATTGCAAATCAATTTTACCAATTTGCTAATGTTCGAACTATTTTTCGCTCACTTTTAGCCAAATGTTTCGTTTTTAGTTACTGGAATGTACTATTAATTGTTTGAGTGGCTTTCATTATTAAAATGTAATATAAACAGAAATTTGTTTTCCTGTACAATGCTAAGAAATAAATGTAAGAATAAATCCATATAAAAAAGAGAGGGGTGGGGGTGTACGGGTCTATTGGAAGCAAAAAGGGGTGTCAGGTAAGATAGTTCGGGAACCACTGTTCTAACACATCCCAAAATAAACAGGATTTTTTTTTTTTCTCACAATTCAATTCATAAAAGCGATATCTAACCCTACTCCGGATTCTGTTCCAGCATGGATAAACCCTATTAACAAAGAAGCAGCTTGATTGACCGCAATGCCTTGAACTTGAACCGCTTAACCAACCAAGACAGTCATTCCTTATCTTAAACAACGGTCAAAGCCAAAATACGCCTATTTTTCACACGCTTACTCTATTTAACTTTATCTTCAATTGCAAGTTTCTTGCTTCCTAATGCGCTTTAAAGTTCAGTGAGGGTTAAGCGCTGTTAATCGCTAACACTTTCACTACAACTCTGTTTAGCACCTAAGTTTGATGAGTCGTAATCCACAGTAATTTTTCTCCGATGCATCCTGATAAAACGGCAAATTTGCTCAGTACGCCTCCTGCAAAATGTGTTCGAATAGGACCATCTTATTCGTCTTTTATTTTGTTTATGAAAGGAAACGAATATATTTATTGGAACTATCTCCTTTACATGCTAGAAATACGAGAAGTTTGGTAAGAATAGCTTGTAGCTTTTTTTTTTTTTTTTTTTTTTTTTTTGATGATGAAAAAGTAAATAATTCGATGAGATAATTTTGATGAAAAGTTTTTCTTCCTAACTTATCTAATCTCTCTCTCTCTCTCTCTCTCTCTCTCTCTCTCTCTCTCTCTCTCTCTTCATATTTAAACTATGTCTTATACCTTATCGGTATCAATAATTTACGCCATTGGAAAGTTATATATTATAAGTAAATGGGATTTGTAAGATCCCTTTAAAAAAAATAGGTGAGAATTATTGCAATTGTATCATGATTCAGTTTCCTTGCTATGAACTGAAACAATTGTTGTGTTGGACTTCAGTTGTCAACCTAATGAGAGTAATATTTATGTTAATAAAGTAATTTTTTTCAATACCTTGAATACCTCATTTCTCATATCATATGAATATTCACTTTATTAGTATGTTACCTCTGTTCATCTTGATCGCTTGTTTTTCTTAACAAAATTCCCTTCCTGAAACTTTTAGAAGTTTAGTTCCTTACAAATGTTTCTCATTGCTAGAAAAAATATATTATAACCTCTAATGAACGTTATCTCATATCCTATCAACTATTACCACCATTATTCCCGAAATTCCCTCTGCAATTACTCTTTCCCAAAATTTTGCTCATTGCTGCTCACATATCATTTGCACATTTCCTTGCCTTTGT
>NC_090728.1:146013883-146021383 GCF_036898095.1 Palaemon carinicauda
ATAGTCTGTTTCTTTTGTTTTGTTTATGAAATTGAAATTATTACATTTATTGGAACTGCTTCCCATAACTACTAGAAACAAGAGAATTTCCTAATAAGAGTTTGTAGCCATTGCTTTATGATGAAAAAAGAAGAGTCCTTTGATATAATGTAAGCATACATAATTTTAATGGAAATTTCTCCTTTTGTTAGTTTATTATTGAGTCTATGGCATTTGCATGCTCTCAACCTCTCTCTCTCTCTCTCTCTCTCTCTCTCTCTCTCTCTCTCTCTCTCTCTCTCTCTCTCTCTCTCTCTCTCTCTCTCTTATATTTTTTTTAACGAGATGTGGTTAGTAAGATCCCTTTAAAGAAATATGTTAAAATCATTGCAATTATACTCTGACTTTCAGTTTCATTTCTTTGAAATGAAATAATCGCTGAGTTGGACTTTAGATATCAAATTATTGAGAGTAATATTTTTGTTAGTATAAATGTTTGTTTACTTCTTGTAATTCCATATTGTTCAATTCTGTACTAAAAGCCGAAAGGTCTTAGTAAAATTTAATTTGTTAAATGACATTAACGATGTTGCTACTTTGAACTTAAACCATTTTGATGATTATTGAACATAATTTATATGAATTAACTTATGTATACCCATTAGTTTCCTTGAATAAGATTTCTTCCTAATCACCAGTACATAATTTATTTTAATTCACATCATTACAAGCAATGATAAACTTTATCAAGGATAACTACCCCTAAGTTATGGAAACGACTTTGAACTTTCATTGCTCAAGTTTTTATTTCGGTTCGTTAATTACAAGTCTTTGATATTTTCTTTTATACTCCGATCCTACTTGAATCAATTATGCTCTGCTAATCTCCCGTCCTACTTTTCTGAATTTAAATCTAAAATCAATTTCTATTTTAATTCCTTATGAATTATTATCTCTTATTTAGTAATTTTTAGGAAGTCTTTCCCTTTGAAGGTTTTAAAGGTTGCTTATGAATGGCAGAGGCAAAGGATAGTGCAAATACTGAAGCAGAACAATGCTCTTGAGACTGACTATATATACTAAATACATATGATCAACACCCAAGCCCCATCTCCACACAAGTTAGGATCAGGGAAGGTCATGCGATGGGTGCTGATGACTCCGCAGATACACCTATAGACTCCCCTAAACTCTCCATCCATAACTCACAAAGATGATGAGGTTACAGACACTACTCGAAACTATCGAGCTTGAGCGGCTTCGAATCCCAGCCCAGCAGATCGCCAGGAAGAGACGTTTCCAGTAGGCTACCACAACCCGACCACTTATTTAGGTCAATTCTGTTTCCTCTTTGCCAAGCTGCTCCTAGAGTCCTCGAGTTCAACGCTACAAATGACAAATTTTCAGAGGATCCAAGTTCAGGCGAGGATGGTGTTCAGGGTTCCATACCAGTCCCATTGAACCCCTTTCAGGAAAGATTCCCTCTGAGCGGGTTGCAGTATTGTATCAATTCCATGCCTGACGGACACAGCCAAATATTCTACGAAAGACATCACTTTTCTCCCTGACCTTTCAAGTTCATTAAACATAAACTAAATTACACAATAGATAATGCAAATTTATGTTGGTTTACTTCATAAATTCCTCCCTGTTTTTATGTCATTGACAACACTTCCCCTGAGATACATGAAACGTCTGACTTTGGTCGTTTATCATATCATTTAGATATTCAGTTTATTATCATGTCACCTCTGCTCATCTTGTTATTTGTTTTCCTGAATAAAATTCTCCTCCTGAATCATTTAGAAGTTTACTTTCTTACAAATATTTCTCATTTCCACAAACAATTATGGCCTCTAATGAACGTTATCTTATTTCCTATCAACTAATACCACCGTTATCCCGAAAATCGCTCTGCAATTACCCTTTCCCAAAATGCTTCTCATTACTGCTCACATATCCCTTGCACATTTCCTTCCCTTTCTTGAATTGTTAATTATTTTGTAAGCACTGTTATGATGTGAGGATCTACGTCTTAACGGGGTCATTCCTTCCCCCATTACCTGAATATAGGTTATGCTTCCTTTTAATCCCACTTTAGTGGCACCATTGCTTTGAAGCCTCTTTCGCCAAATACTGAATCGAAGAGCGGTTGCCACAAGAGCTATTGAAGAGCAAATTGAATTAAAGGTATATGAAGGAAACCACTGATTCTCAGGTTAAGCCTCGAAAAAAGAGAAAAGCTAACATAAAAACCTCCTCTACTTGGCCATTATACATTCTTATCAACTTTCTTACTTCCTGCAATGCTGACCTTCAATTGTTTCTAGCATTTTGAAAACATAGCCAACTCAAATGTTGTATGTTTTGAAAACGATGTTTATCAGGTCAACCTCTCTTAATCTGCATATAAACAATTTGAAATTAAAACTTTAATTAACCTGGAATAATATCAGTTTAATCCCTTGATATTAATAACAATTGCATTAAGTGGCTGGTTAGTTTTATGTACAATACCTGCCTCAAAACAACACCATCAAAGGTCATAAGTGAAAGTGGAGGGGATCAGTATATATTACTGGCGATATGAATACACTTATTCTTCTTATTGTTGTCGATGTTAAAACCCATTAAATGAACCATCGAATGAATTTGAAATAAGAAAATGTCTGTTAAAAGGATAAGTGACTGAACTACATTAGTATCTTATTATTAAGGACCCTTACTCAATTATCGTCTGAAAGATTTTTGAAAGAAATTTAAAGCGAGTAAGATATACTACTATTTTCTTAAACAAGCAACGAAATTGCCTGTATTATTAATAGTTGAGAATGATGTTTTTATCCTTATTTATTAATTTTAATATGTCATTTTGATTACAGTAAATATAGTACAGATCATTAAGGAAAAGTACATGTTAATAATAAAAAATGGACTTTTGAACGACGCTGATCCAGTTTCCTATAAAACAATACTCGACTTTAGAATGGTTTAGTCATGAATCAGGTCATAAATAATCGTTTCGTGAGAAAGAACTAAATTTTTTCTCAACATTAATCTTTTCTGAGACCTGAAAACCGATTTCCTTCAAATCGATGGAAAGAAATTTCCCCTTTTGGTTACTAATCATAATTTACGTCTTGCTTTCCCACCCGACGCGTTTAAAAGTTTTGAAGAACTTTTTTATCCATAAGTTATAATTGTCTAGTAGTGTTTGAATGTGGGAGATTATAGAGCTGATACTTCTGTATTTTACGGAATGTAGTAACCTCTTACACACAATTTTTTAGTTTATTAGATAGAACGTCTGTAATATTTATTTATTATTATGGTCTTCAATGGCTTTTATCGTACAGTATATGTAATACGAATGTAGCAACATCAGACTTTGAGAACAGTTGCACAATTAACAACTTCCTGAAAGTAACTTATTATGTGACCCAACCCTTTGAAAGGAAAACTACTGTAGTTCCCGTGCAGTTAGTTTGTTATGATTTACTTTTCATGCTGTTAAGATTCGGACGCCGCAACATGTATCTCTTTGGCACAAAGAAAACGAAACAATAAAAACATACCTAAGAATTATATTTAGAAACTAGAAACACTTGAACAGTTTCGTTAGTGACTTTTACATTTAGGTACAAAAATGGTGGCATCTCTCATACACATCATGTCTATTTTGAGAGATAATGTGTAGGGAGAGGCTGCAATTGAAGGCTACTTTAAAATGATTAGTGTCTGTCTTTGTCTTTTTCTTGATATTGCTTTCATTTTCAAAATGTCGGGTGTCGGACCCAATGCTGGTGGCTCTGTTGGTCAGCGGTATTAATATTTACCAGACATTTTTGCTATGTATTCTTGTGTAACTTCAATTTTCTTCCTTATATTCTGACACCTTAATATTGATCGAGTTCAAACCTCTTCCAAATCGACTGGAAAACTATTTTATAACGAGTTGTTAGGAATTGTTTTTGAGATCGTATCAACGAATAAGTGTTTCGATTAGAATTGAGTTAACAAATTGCATTGAAATCATAATCTTCTGAAAGGCTCGGTCTGGTTCCATTCATCAATGGTCCGGTGAATATCAGACCCCAAACATTTCACTTTCGCATTTGGAATCTGTCAGTTATCTGTGCTATATCAATCAGGAAAAACCCAAATTCTGGGTCGTATGAAACCCAATTTGAAGGCAATATAATGGACAAAGTATTCTTGCAATTAACTCCTACACCAGAAAGGGCTTACTTGAAAAAAAAATATGAATCACAATATTGTGAATTTTATGAAATAACGCGTAGTGGAATGATACAATTATATTCATCAACATTAATATTCTCCATTTTTTTTTTTTTGTTCAACTTGCTCAACATAAGTTTGTTTATTAAATGTAATAAATATTGAGATTTATTTCAACAGGTCAAAGTCTAACCTTTCTTCATTTGAAAGGAAATTGACAAGCTTTTACTGACAAATTTGTTACACAGAATTATTCAGAAAGCACAAGTATTATCTGTTTTTCTTTATATTTATAACAAGAAATTAGCAAATCTTTGTGTTGAGAATATAAACGAGAATTTATGTAGTGTATTACAGAGATAGTTTGCTGTGTATTGATCATTTCAGGAACTTTATAAAGATATCCAATGTTTCCCCGCATAATAAGACACCTACTTGATTCAAGTCAGTTTTCGTTTATGTCCATTTGTTTTTGGTGCTTTCGAGTTGGTGGGAGATCCTACTTCATTCACTAAAATAGCCCTTATCTGGTTCCCTCAGATTTCTTTTTTATTTTCTAAATTGAAAGAAAAAATGAAAGGAACGCAGTTTCCTTCGACTGATGATACCAAAACCTTAACTTTGGAGTGGTTCCGATCCAAAAGTTTAGATTTATCCAAAGATGGACTAAAGGACTGGAAACATCGTTTTTAGAAATACATTGCTAGGAATGGAAGCTAAGTTGAAAAATTATAGCACTTTGTGAGTCGGTATTTGCTAAATACAGTTTTTTTCAACGTTTTCCGTGAAATTTTTAGATTACCCTTGTATTTGTGTAAATAAGTATGCATACACATACGCTGACTCCATATGTGTGCTTCAGTGGTCAAAGTCAAATCCCGACCTAACATATTTTGCTTGTGTTTGAATTCTTCCATATGAAAAAAGATTCCTCAAATCATTCTAAACTTTGGTTCAGATTTTCCAATGGCAAAAAACATTTTCATTAGAGAGTGTTAGGAATAATCTCTCGAAGGGAGGATTATTAAGTATGCCCCAAGAACTTAAAATCATTACGATGATATAATTAGTAATAGTATTCATATTTATTAATATAATAAATTTTTTGTTATGTAATTACTCAGTCATATGAATAAAAGTAACGTAAATGAAATGTGATTTACGATGAACCTACTACAATGCATGCAAATATAATGCTCTGTGCTTTTGCTTATGACGTCAGAGAAATATAAGGCGGTGTAGGAAAAACCTCACTTACGTATCATACTTATATGGAATTTAGGTAGGAAATGACGTCATTTGAAATGAGTCTCGATTCCGAAGTTGTTTACCCTCGTAAACGGGGTTTCTTTGTGAAAGTGTTTTTGTGAAGCAAGTGGGAATATTTTTAGTTCCTCCTATAATAACATGAAAACATAAAGTTCGAATGCAAATATCTTTCCGAGAAACATTTTGGGAACGAGGTTTGTGAGGTATTACGCGACACAGTTATATAATACGCACCTAATGGGGTTTATATAAAAAGCGAGCTGTGTATTGTGGTGGCACATACCGCCCTTGTCAGTTAACCTCCAGCTATTGATAGCATTGTTCTCTAATAGGTCTCTGATCTTAATAATCAGTTTTATTGTGTTTGAATTACCCAGTGTTGATGTAACCGTCTAAGCCTTGTACATTATTTGTCTCTAAATTGCTGATAGTCACTAAAGTGTTGATATAACTGCCATTTAATGTGCGAATTGTTTTAAAGAAACGAAGTGTTAGAACTCTGTATAATCGGTGTTTTGTAACTCTGTCCATACAAAGTCTCTAATTGTTTATGTAATTTGTTGTTAACGATATTAAGTTGTGTATTAATATGTTGATCGAAAACAATTGTATAATTTGGATCCGTACTCTGTTGTAGCAGCACCTAAGCCTCTTTTGTATTTCTTTATTTGAAATACTTTTGACATTTCTCCGATGTAGATCGAGGTACAATATTTTGATTATGCCAAATATGCAAAGTAAAACTTGCTTGGTACCGCTTTATTCCACTAGGAGCTATTTTTTGTAAAATGTTTATATTCGCTTTAGATATATTATAAAAATATATTTTTGTAAGCCACCCGTATTATTTAGAATTTTGACCATTTTGTATAATTATGTTACCACCAAGACTGGTCATTATTACTCTTTAAAGCTATTTAAGTCGTGAACCCAAAAACTTTTAAGTTAAGGTATTTCAGATAATGTATTCATCATCATCATCATCTCCTACGCCTATTGACGCAAAGGGGAAATAATAATAATAATAATAATAATAATAATAATAATAATAATAATAATAATAATAATAATAATAATAATAATAATAATAATAATAATAATAATAATAACATCCTTGCAGCATAATCAAACTACAAGCTATTTCGTTACTGGCTTCTATGAAAAAGATATAAAAGTACAAAGAAAATGTCTAATTCATACTTTTGAGTCATATTCATCCTCCAGATTCCGCTATAAAGCATTTGTCAAACTTTTGCCGTATTGTTCATATTCAGCAATTAGCGACCGATATTCATCGCAAATATGACAATATCTAATACCCTTGATGGGCATCCTAACCAGTCTGACTTTCTTTTATAAGACTCAATATTTATTTGCCCCCAAACTTGTTTTGATGTCTCTTTTGTTGATAATTACTATTGTAGACTTCCCTGTGTTATTCTGCCTTTAATTTATTTACATAATAAATATAAATTGTGTCTAAACCTACACTTTTTTTTTATTTTCTTCTGATTTTTTAGATTATAATCTTCATTCAATTATGCCTTTTGTAACCTTTTTCAACGAATATATTTAATAAAGTTGATTTATCAATAACCAGAATTAAACTCTCAAATTACTATGAGAACCTATTTTGCTTTTGTGATTAACTGAATCAGCAGCAATTTCAGATTCTAATAGACACTCATACTATCATATTCAGTTCCGTCAACACAAAAGCACAGACATCCTTACCTGGATGTACGTGTGACCTTACAGGAACGGAAGATGTACCAAAACCACAAACGGTTTCCCTTCCGTTATTTTTTATACCTTTTAGAGAAGGATTTTTCGAGACTAAGAAAATGTTAAAGGATACTCTACTGGCTTTGTGGTGGCTTTACCCTCATTACAGAGATCCTTTGTGTTTCCCGTAAGCTTTGCGCCTTTGTTTAATAAAAGTGTTTCCTTCAACAAAGGTAAGTGGCTTGCTCGACGGAGAAGTAGTAATCAAGTTTCATAAAAGGGTTATCA
>NC_090728.1:146028883-146031383 GCF_036898095.1 Palaemon carinicauda
ACCAACGGTTCGCCATACACCATTTCGGCTGCCGAGACGTCGAGGGTGTCTTTAGGAGTGATCCTTAGTCCAAGGAGGACCCAGGGAAGCTGAGTAAACCAGTTGCAATCCTTGCAGCGGGACATCAAAGCTGCTTTGAGGGTACGATGAAAACGTTCAACCATTCCATTGGCAGCGGGGTTGTAGGCCATTGTCTGATGTAGGGTGATGCCCAGGAGATTTGCTAATGACGTCCATAATTGAGAGGTGAAAGTGGTTCCCCTGTCATGAAGTAATATGATCAGGGCTACCGAATCTTGAAATCCATCCAGAGAGTAAGGCAGATATACATGAGGCGGACATTGCAGTTTCCATGGGAATGGCTTCAGGCCAACGAGTGGAGCGGTCGATGACGGTAAACAGGTAACGATGTCCTTGTGATGTGGGTAGGGGGCCTACAACGTCGACGTGAATGTGTGCGAAACGACGCTGAGGTTGATGAAAGGTGCCCACTCCTGAATCCGTGTGTCGATGTACTTTGGAAGTTTGGCAAGAAGTACAGGCACGGACCCAAATCCTTAGCATCCTTAGAAATGCCGTGCCAAATGAACTTTGCCTTCAGCAGCTGTGCAGTAGAACGGCATGAGGGATGTGAAAGACCGTGGACGAAATCAAACACCTGTCGGCGCATGGGAGCAGGAATCCAAGGTCGCGGTCTACCAGTACTGACGTCACAGAGGAGGGTGGTGTTGGAGTTTTCGAGGGGAAAATCCTTCTAAAGGAGGGACGTGCAGGATGGTCCTACAAGCTTGATACTCTGCATCCTGTCGTTGGGCTTCAACCAGGGCGTTGTAATCCAATCCCAGTTGAACGACAGCCAACGTGTTTCTTGACAGGGCATCGGCAACGGGATTCATTTTCCCAGGGACGTATTGGAGGGTGCAATTGTATTCAGCCACGGCGGAGAGATGTCGGCATTGACGGGCGGACCAGGCGTTAGACTGTCGAGTGAAGGCGTGCACCAGAGGCATGTGGTCTGTGCAAATGACGAAGGGGCGTACCTTCTAAGAAATGGCGAAAGTGACGGACAGCCAAGTGCACCGCCAGCAATTCTCGATCAAAGGTAGAATAACGCCGATTCAGCCTTGGACAGTTTTCTGCTGAAGAAGGCCAATGGGCGGGGCGAGCCTTTAACCACTTGCTCGAGTACTGCACCAATAGCGACGTCGCTGGCATCGGTGGAGAGAAGGAGAGGGCGTGTGGGATAGGAAAAGTGAGAGCCGCAGCAATTGATAGGGCCTTCTTTGCATTGCAGAAGGCCGCTTCTTGAAGGGGACCCCCCTTCAAGTCCTTTGGCTTGCCCTTGAGGGAGGCGTAGAGGGGGAGCAAGAGTGGCAGCAATGGCATGCAGAAAGCGGTGATAATAGTTGATCATGCCCAAGAATTCCTGCAGAGCTTTGACGGTCGAGGGCGTGGGGAAATTCTGAACGGCTGCTACCTTCTCAGGGAGGGGATGGACTCCTTCAGGAGTGATACGGTGCCCTAAGAACGACACTTCGTTGGCGCCAAAGGTACACTTGTCGTACCGGACTACAAGGCCGTTTTGTTGCAGGCAGTCGAGCACGATGCGCAGGTGACGGAGGTGTTCCTCTTTTGACGAGGAGAACACAAGTATGTCGTCCACATAACAGACACAGAAAGGGAGGGTCCCCTAAGATGCCATCCATGAGACGTTTGAAACGTTTGCCCCAGCATTACGAAGGCCAAAACAGGAGTAATTAAACGTGTATGTGCCAAACGGAGTGGTGATGGCGGGTCTTGGGGATGTCTTCTGGGTTCATAGGCACCTGATAATACCCCATCAGGAGGTCGAGCGTAGAGAAAACCTTTGCTTTGTGCAGGTAGGAGGGTTACATCGGCAATGTTTGGGAGGGGGTAGTGATCCGGTTCTGTTTGCATGTTCAGGCGCCTGTAATCCCCGCACGGACTGAGGGAGCCGTCTTTCTTCAGAACGATGTGTAAGGGTGACGACCATGGGCTGGAGTCCTTTTGGCAAAGGCCAATTTCCTCCATTTCGGCGAACGTCTGTTTGGCGGCCGCCAATCGTTCCAGTGCCAGACGTCTGTATTTTGCGAAGACTGGGGGTCCCGTCGTCTTGATATGGTGATAAATACCGTGCTTGGCAGGAACTGTGGGCGTAGGCATCCGTGGGTGCGCTGATGTGGAGAGCGAGGTTAGAGGGGGCGGGTTGAATAGGTGTTGACAATTACGAGTCTGCGTTGACCAATCGTCGGTGGGCGACATCGACCAGATGGTGGAAATGAGAGAGGGAAATCCGCACCGAGGATTGGCATTGTGACGTCAGCAACGAGAAACTTCCAATTGAATTTACCGTTTCCGAACGATAATGTGAGGCTCTCGTAACCGTAGGTGGGTATCGCAGATCCGTTGGGCAGCTACCAAGCGACGTCGGCAGATGTAGACAGACTACGTTGTGCCTTGAAGAGTTTCCTTGGCAAAA
>NC_090728.1:146041383-146048883 GCF_036898095.1 Palaemon carinicauda
AAACCCCCCCGCTCCGTAAATAAAGAAAAAAAACTGCTAAGAGATAGAATATATGATTTGAATGTTGATTAAGGTAAGATTCGTAATAAAAAAGACTATGATCATTATTCCGATAGATAATAGCAATTAACTTGTATATCAGCTAATGTTGTGTACAGTATATTAAGATATGGCTGCTTTACTTTTCATGAGAAGGAAAAAACAAAACCGATAAAACTCTTATTAAGTAGGTTAGGTTAGTTAAACGAGAGGTTCGAGATTTCCTGGAAATGCATATATATCCTAACCAAATAGCCGAAAAGATCTGAAGCATATAATCTGCTGTTCAAACTACTCCAGAAAATATCATATTCAATTACATAACGTTATTGCTAGTGATGTATAAGGTTATATATCTGTGATTAAGTTGGAACATTGTATTATGGAAGCCTCTGGAAAAGTGGTTACAAGGATATGGAGAGTTTAAGGGGAGGCTCTTTTTTCATATTAGTTTTCTTACAGATTTATGAAAGAACGAAACCTCATATTGTACTCCACTCAAAGGAAAGATGCGCTTATACTTGTAAATCAATACTTACCTTACAATATCTCACAAAACCCTCGGGAGTCTAACAAAAAACGTCTGACCTTGAGCATCGTGGCAATGTTTGTGTAAACAGAAGAAACAAATTAAAGAACATAATCTAACAATGGAAGGACACCCTCTAACGTATGTAATTAAACATCTCGCAAAAAGATTTTCATAAACCCACATGGTAAAATTGTCATCATTCTCAATTTCCATAAATTCTGAATAATATAAACATTGACGAGACGTGCGTTAACAGCATTATGTAGTAGAAATAAATGAGTAGTAAACAAAAAGCAGAACAATATTCCTATTTATTACGTCACCGTATAACAAATTTCTTCTATTTTAAAGGAATCCGTTCATCACGCCAATTGCCTCTTGTTCATTACGACGCAACTCCAGCTGATAAAGATAATCAAACTCTCGGGAAATCGTATCGAGGCTTATAAACTTAATGATTCACAACGATCTCTTTCATTTGCTAAAAGTTTTAATTAACTCGATAAATAGACTTAACTAATTCTGCTTACTCTTGAAAATTATTTGTTCCAAAGGTCATTATTTCAAAGCAATATTTTCGCAATTTAGCTCTGCTCTAGAAGGCATGGCATTGTTTTGTTAAGCGTTTAATTCAAATATTTGAAGATAATTATGTGAAACTTCCATAAACACTGAAAAATAAAATTACTAAAAAGGATTTTTTTTTTTTTAATTTATAATCCCGGTAAGCAATTGGTACGCGGAACTCTTTCTGTAGGTCAATCGTATAAAAATATTTAATTGTTAATAACTTTAGCTCTGTTTATTTCATATGAAATTCATTTCGAAAATCCAAAAGTTAATATGAAAATGTTGTAATTTTTTTTTCTATACTCACTTCGAAAATATGTATATGCACAGTCCCAATAGATAATATTTTCCCCCGTGAACATTCGAAAAATAAATATTTTTTTTTCGCTTTTGGCTTTTATTTTCATGAAATGCACCACCAACAATGATAAGGATATTATTATTATTATTTTTTATTATTATTATTATTTTTATTATTATTATTATTATTATTATTATTATTATTATTATTATTATTATTATTATTATTATTATTATTATTATTATTATTATTCGTTGATTATGATCGCTGCCTCAGTAGCATTGATTTTGTATTCTTTTTTCTCAATAGATCTTACTTTCTTTTCAGCATTACTGCATTCTGCCATTAACAAGGGAAAATTTAGTTGCGAAATATTTCTTCTTAGAATGCGAATTTAAATAGATTGGACCCAAGCTGATTAGCAAGACCCATAGGCATAGTATAATTAGAGACTGGGAATTCTACATCTAATCGGGTTCGGTGTAGAGTTTACAAAATGGTATACAAAGTAAGCAAAGTACAGTTTACAGCAATGCATTTTGAGAGGTATTTCCTCCAATCCTTAAGCTGGAGTGTTTGAAATGGTGGTGGCAACGTTCTTCTATATGGTACTTCTGGTTAATAGAAAGTGGCGGCGAATTTACATTGACCTCCTCTGGTCTAGCGACGGACTCTCCTATTGGTGCGCTCTTCACTATCTTCTACATGGGGTTTGTCATAGAGCAGGTATTTTCATGCATACGTCGATCTGACGTGTATATGACATATAGATAGTACCTTCATTTTCGCTCCCTCTGTCCAGGATATCGAGACCCTTCGTAGGACGTTTGAGGAGTGAAGTTCGTTTAAGTTTATGATGGAACACGGCAACAACCGATGGCTGCCCTTCGTAGATGTACTGGTGTCACCCCCTCCACCGAATTTGACACCACTGTACACACTTAGCTAACCACCCTTGGCTTATGCCTGAATGGAGCTAGTGATTGCCCTAGCCCGGTACAAGGCCTCAATCTTCAAGGCCTACGTCTGCAGGGGCCTCTCCCAATGCTCCTCTTTGGCCGAATTCATGAAGAACAAGATCGTATTTCCCAGGTCCTCGTGAACAATGGCCATTTCCAACATGAAAATTAAGAGGGAAATCAAGCTATTCATGGACACTTGGTACAAGGACGAGCCACAGACTGACAATGCAATCAGAACCATCAACCTTTACTACAAAGGTCATATGCATAAGGATCATCTGAAAGATGTGAAACCTGTGAGGGGACATCGTCAAAAACCACGTCTCCCCTGTGGAGGATCACTCCAAGATTAAACGGACAATCTATTATCAATGAGAAACACCCAACCCCGCCGATACAGGACTTCCTTACACAGACCAACGTAGTTTACTACTACCAATGTCCAGTTCCATGATACCCTCGACAATATATAGAGATGATTGCAATGCGTCGTTCAACCGATTGTGCTGCCACGTCCAGCAAGGTGACATTAAAACACATGCCCCTCCAATCTCTTAATGACAGCATCAGATGAGATGAGATTGTTTAGGACAAAAAAAAAAATTGGGAGCATCCCTGACAGCAGAGGGCCTGAGAATACTTGAAGCTCTCCTCATAAAATGGGAGAAATTCCTTCTCAACACAATGCAAGAGAATTTCCTTTTCCCCTCCTGCCGAAGGAATAACATCTAATGCCGAACATGGACCCTACCGAACGTGAAAACCAAAATCAAGATGACCAAGATCAACTCCAGAACAACCCTTTTACAGTGGAAATTATTTTGATGAGCACATCCACTAATCATAGCCAAACCGTTGAGGGATAGTATGGTGAATCATAGTAGCAGTAAGAGGAGCAGCAGTCTGGTTAGTAACTCAGCCTTACCCAGCGAGTTACCAACTACACTGCTGCTCCTCTTACTGCTAGGCGAGGAGTCACCATACTATCCCTCAACGGCTTGGCTATGATTAGTGGATGTGCTCATCAAGATAATTTCCACTGTAGAAGGGTTGTTCTGGAGTTGATCGTGGTCATCTTAACAATAACTGCTGATGACTTAACAGGTAGATCTATAGAATCCCCCAAATCCACCATATTTACCTCACGAAGACGTTTCCAGTAAGCCACCAGAACCCTTTTTTTTCTGTTTATTTTCTTTTAGAACCACAAATGTTTACTCTTTCACCAAATGTCTCCATGATAATACTAATTCAAGTATCACTGTTTGTTGTGTTTAATTATCTCTGCCTGCCAAGTGAAATTCGACTCATTAGGACTGTTGTATGACCGCAATCCAAAAGAAATTGGTACCTGATAATTTCATTACAGTGGTGATTGGAGCTATGATTAAAAGTATAATCCTACTCACGAAAAAGAATATGGCTGAAAGCTGGCCATCATTATAAAGAAAACATACAGTATGTATATATATATATATATATATATATATATATATATATATATATATATATATATATATATATATATATATATATATATATATATATTCTTTCTTCTCAATAGATCTTACTTTCTTTTCAGCATTACTGCATTCTGCCATTAACAGGGGAAAATTTAGTTGCAAAATATTTCTTCTTAGATACCCTGGACAATACATAGATCCCCTCCACAAACACCACCGTTAGACATTATTATCTGTATTAAAGGTGAGAACTCCATAATAAAGCCACATTTTATTACATATTACAAATTACATATTCAATATTGATGGGGAATACCTTTGTAAATTGAAATTTGCATATGACATAGGTATGTTTAGTGAAACATGGGAGGAATCACAAAAAATGCTAGAAGATTTGGATAGAGAAAGCAGAAATCTATGACTGAAAATTAATGTTTTATGAAAATCCAAAGACAACATATAAGAGTTACAGATAAACATCTAGATATTGTTATTAAATGTATGTACTTCAGACAGACAGTATTTCCCCAGGACATTAGACCGAAATTAAAAGAAGGATACGTGTGGGATGGAGAACATTTGATAGACTAAGTTAGGTTATGAAATGTAAAATGCCACTTTCTCTAAAAAGGAAAGTAATTAATGAAAGGATTCTACCAGTAACAACTTATGCATCAGAAACTTGGAGCCTTACCAAACTAATAGAACAAAAGCTAGTAACAACTCAAAGAGCTATGGAAAGAGTAATGATGGCGGCCTATGGCTCTATGTGGTAACGTCCCTGACTGGTGATCGCCAGATTGGAGTTCAAGTTCCACCCAAATCGTTAGTTCCTTTGGTCACTGCAACCTCATCATTGTTTTGAGCTAAGAATGGGCGTTTAGGGAGCCTACAGTATAGGTCTATCTGCTGAGTCCTCAGCAGCCATGGCCTGGCCTTCATTGGTCCTAGCTTAGTTGGAGAGGGAGCTTAGGCACTGATCTTATGTATATATGGTCAGTCTCTAGGGGAGTGTCCTGCTTGATAGGGCAATGTCACTGTCCCTTGCCTATGCCATCCATGAGCAGTCTTTAAACCTTAAAACACTGAGAGGCAGAAAAAAAACAACATGGATAAGAGAGCAAACCATTAGTGGATATTCTAATAACATGGAAGAAGAACTAATGGACTTTGGCAGGACATTTAATGACAATGCCAAACAATTCATGGACATTAAGCAAACCAGGATGGGTTCCTAGACATAGTAAAAGAATCAGGGGAAGGAAGACTAGATTGAAAGAATAAAACACTAAGAAAGTTTGCATGTGTGGACTAGCACCGAAAGACCATAAACAGAGACACGTGTAAGGACATATCTGAGGCGTTTATTCTGCAGTGGACTAGTAATGAGGGATGATGGTGATCTTGATGATATATATATATATTATATATATATATATATATATATATATATATATATATATATATATTATATATATATATATATATATATATATATATATATATATATAATATATATATATATATATATATATATATATATAAATGTGTGTGTGTGTGCGTGTGTGTGTGCGTGCGCTACAATATCTTGACATATGAGCATCCTGAGGTACGACCCAGCTTCCAAGCATTAAGATATGAGCACAATCCTGAGATACGAACATGGTAACAGAGGGTAACGCTAGGCCGGGGGTCGAGTGCTTGGGAGTGATTTAAGACCACATCACTTGTTCATTTAACGTGATCATCAACTTCACTACACATCTCCTGTGTTGTCTTTGTGTTATATACGTGATTTTAACTGTATATTTGTGAACATTCTTCATAATTGATGGGTGCTAAGAAAGCAAGTGGTAACTTTGACAATGAGAAGTATAATGAATAATAATGATGGAGGTAAAACATGAAATTATCGATACGTATGAGCATGGTGTCCAAGTGAGTGAGTTTGCATGGCATTGCAAGCCAAGTACATCAAGGATATGTACAATCCTCAAATAATGAAAAAGTACAACTAAAAAAATTAGGCTAAGCTCAGTCAAGTTATATACAAGTTCAAGTGTACGCTATGTGAAAGGAACATTAGATATATGTCCCATTCGTTTTTTTCTTTTCTTCCTCCTTCCTTTCTCCACAAACACCACCGTTAGCCACTATTATATGTATTGAAGCTGAGAACTCCTTAATAAAGCCACATTTTATTACATATCACAGTAATCATTTATACCATTTTGTGAGAGTATGTAAGTTATGTCTATTATACAGTAGTCTTATATCGTTTAAAAACCTTTTTTTTTTTTCATTGTTATTTTCATTGATTTAGTTTTTTCAGAAGGCAGGAGCGCATTAAATGTTTTTTCAGTTTTTTTTTATATGAGAAAATTGAATTGAGATGCGAGAAAATTTACATATGTTCTCGGTCCAATAATGAATTATACTTGAAGGTCGAGGTATTACTGTGTATATATATATATATATATATATATATATATATATATATATATATATATATATATATATATATATATATATATATATATATATATATACAATAATAATAATAATAATAATAATAATAATAATAATAATAATAATAATAATAATAATAATAATAATAATAATAATAAATTGTGGAAATTATGTTATATCTGTAGGGCAGCCTATTGCTTAAATGAAAATTTTAATAAAATTAATGATAAGAATATTTTGACATTTATGCAGAAATAATAGAAATATGTATGCTGTATTTCTGAAATAAAAAAAAAAATCTAAAATGTTTACCTTCGTTAGCAAACTTGATGGTGGTTTTTTTTTTTTTTTTTTTTTTTTTTTGCCCATTCAGGGAAACTTTCTTTTTTGGTCCTTATCGTTATTACTGGTAAGAATTAGAGGAGTTAAAACTGTATAGTACCATCCCATCATAAGGCAAAAAGTCATATATCCCCCTCTCCGGTCTTACTTAGGTAGTCGGTCCTTGTTCCAGTCGATTATATCAATCTGAGCCTGGATTTAACTCTGTTCCACAGTTTGGCCGTTCTCAATGAATCAAACTTAGATGCAAGACTAATAGATAGGCAAGTGGCTCTATAGAATTGCTCATGTGCCACTCTCGCAGTAAAATGTCCTCAGTATTAATCACCTCTAAAACCTTTATAAAATTATCCACTGTCTTGGGTTAGAGTTTCTTGCTTGAGGGTACACTCGGGTACACTATTATATCTATTTCTCTTCCTCTTGCTTTGTTAAAGTTTTTATAGTGTATATAGGAAATATTTATTTTAATGTTGTTACTGTTCTAAAAATATTTTATTTTTCCTTGCTTTCTTTCCTTTAATGAGTTATTTTTCCCTGCTGGGGGCCACTGGGCTTTAAGCATCCTGCTTTTCCAATTAGGGCTATAGCTTAGCAAGTGATAATAATAATAATAATAATAATAATAATGATAATAATAATAATAATAATAATAATAATAATAATAATAATAATAATAATAATAATAATAATAATAATAATAATAATAATAATAACGCTTCGATGCCAATACACATGGTTTACCATCACCCGTATTTTCCGCACATTCTTACGATTCCTCAAATTAAGGCGCTCCAATCCAATGCATGTTTTCTTCCTTCT
>NC_090728.1:146058070-146060570 GCF_036898095.1 Palaemon carinicauda
CTACTGGCAAAAAAAAAAAAAAAAAACATATCGAAAGTCAACCATTGGCTATTTCGACCCTCACGATCAGCTGTTCACTGAATATTCTGTCACGAGGAAGATATTGAATCGATCAGAAGATTCTACCTTGGTGGCTGGTTAGAAGTATGTTGTAAGGACTTTTAACCTTAGAGATTGCATGAAAGCACTCTCCCAGGGCCTTTGAACAGTGTGATGAACTATAAGGCATGATGATTGGTCATAAATGCATTGATTTAGACTACTCTGAAATCCTTCTTGAGGTCAGACATGTAACTAATGGCTGACGTCAGACATGTAACTAATGGCTGACTGCCTTAAGATTGTGCTGAAAGTGAAAGCATATGCAAAAGCTCTGTTCTGTCTTAAGATGGTAAGTGAAGCAATAGAGCAATTATCGATAGAGTGCTTTAGTGAAAAGGAGAATGTAAACATCAATAACTTGGTGACATTGAGGCATTTACGTGCGCGAGGTATGTCTATTCCAGGCATAAATTTATTGGCATTGTACGTGGAATCATGTTAAGGAAGATGGTTGGAAAAGATGGGTTTGCTACGTTTCGGCGTAGCCCATTTGGTGTCGCCGTTCCGGCGTAGCCCATTTGGCGTCGCCGTTTCGGCGTAGCCGATTCTCCATCGGAAAACTAGTAGCACTATTCGGCGTAGCCGTTTAGGCTTCAGATTGTTTCGGCGTCTTTGTTTTTGTCCCAATGACTTATTTATTTATTCATGTATGGAAATTTAGAAAAAAAAAAAAATCAAGGAATAATGTAAATAAAAATCTGTAATTGGATTTTTTTTAGTCACTTAGAGTAAAAAGGATCCTATTAAAACAATAATGGAATAATGCATATTAAAATGCAAATTTCTGAGAATACTAAAGGTTGAAGCCAGCTTATTCTTCCAAATATTAAAATTCTATTATTGCCTTCTACTGTGTCTCCCAATAGGAATTTCTCTTCTACACCCAGTTGGGGAACATATGATGTATAGGACTCGGGTATAACTAATTGCTTTAAATTGGTTGGGTTAGGTGGCGCTTTGTTTAGTGATGTTCGTTTCCTTGCGATAACTTTTGGCATTGCAGGCAGGCAAGGCGCTACGGCTAAAGCTGATTGAGAGGCGCCAGTTAAGCATTCATTTACCGTAACGTTTTGGTGGCTCCAGAGTTTCAGAAAATCTTTTCCTAATACTTTTTTCAATTTTTCTACTTCTACTTTTGCAGCAGATGGTTCATGGGTACGTTGATTCAACTGTCGAATCACTTTTCCATCCTTCATATGCAGTATTACTTTACACTGATCTTTCTGTTCACATTGCCAGAATTTTAATTGTCACTTTTGCTCGTTGCATTAAAAATAAAAAGGTATCCTTCGTGAATCACTTTCTTTCTTTCACGTTTTGTTAAAATATCTCCTTCCATGTTGTGAAACAAGTAAATCTAAACCAAAGAAGGAAATAAAAAAAATTCTGAAATTAGTTAAAGCGAGTGAGAACTAATTACGCTATAACATCGAAGTAGTTATTTTATGTAAACAGAAGAAGGAAACGTAAACAAATTCAATTTCTTAGAATGGTTAAAGTGAGTGAGAGCTAATTATACTTTAACAAAGTATATTTTTTTTTACAATGTATTAGTTGACGGCCAACATTCTCTCCGCCAAAAATTTCTGATGCCGAATCGGCTACGCCTAACTGGCCACGCCGAAACGACGACGCCAAATGGGCTACACTGAAACATGTCATTCCCGGAAAAGATGAGCAACTGATAATGAAATCTAAGATTGACCATCTCCCAATTGCCAACCTTGCCAAGACAACCTTATCCCGCACGTTGGTCGTGTGAACCATCACCTTCCTATCTACTAGTGAGCAGATATTCCAATCTTTGGTTTCCAAAGCCATACCGCATGATCCTGGGCAAGGTTGAGAAAGAAATGGCGTGCACATTTTGGAGCCAGTGTGGTTAAGTGGGCCAGTACTTACCCATACCTTGAAAGAGTTAGTTGAAAAGACTATAGAGGGGACGGAAGAGAGTGATTACAACATCGAGGAAGCACAGTATAGCTTTGATAGTGATTATGAATAACTCAGTGATTATGAAGACTAGATCAAAATATGAACATAGATACTTTTGGCAGTCATCGTGTTACTCGGATCTCTATGTAATGTATTTGCACATCAATTAGCTGCATTAATGAGTGAAAGAGATATTCCCAAGGGAATGATACAGGGACTGTATGTCAGGACTCTTTGGAATTTATAAAGCATTTTTACTATTACAAAAAGGGCAGAGAAACAAGACATGTCAAATTGCAATTTCACAACAAACACATTACAAAAATTCATTTTTTAATTCATTTTACAGAGGAGGTTAATGATATTGTACAAAGGTTAGATGATTAGTGATAGATTAAAAAATGGACCATTAATTTGTAGTTTCTCCCCTGGATATTTGAAACTAATAGGGTTAACCAAACAG
>NC_090728.1:146068070-146075570 GCF_036898095.1 Palaemon carinicauda
CACACACACACACACACACACACACACATATATATATATATATATATATATATATATATATATATATATATATATATATATATATATATATATATATATATATATGAGGTTATATGGAGTTGGTGGAAGGTTGTTAAAAGCAGTGAAAAGTTTCTACAAAGGTAGTAAAGCATGTGTTAGAATAGGAATTGAAGTGAGTGATTGGTTTCCGGTGAGAGTGGGGCTGAGACAGGGATGTGTGATGTCGCCGTGGTTGTTTAACTTGTATGTTGATGGAGTGGTGAGAGAGGTGAATGCTCGAGAGCTTGGACGAGGATTAAAACTGGTAGGCGAGAATGACCATGAATGGGAGGTAAATCAGTTGTTGTTTGCGGATGATACTGTACTGGTAGCAGACACAGAAGAGAAGCTTGACCGACTAGTGACAGAATTTGGAAGGGTGTGTGAGAGAAGGAAGTTGAGAGTTAATGTGGGTAAGAGTAAGGTTATGAGATGTACGAGAAGGGAAGGTGGTGCAAGGTTGAATATCATGTTGAATGGAGAGTTACTTAAGGAGGTGGATCAGTTTAAGTACTTGGGGTCTGTTGTTGCAGCAAATGGTGGAGTGGAAGCAGATGTACGTCAGAGAGTGAATGAAGGTTGCAAAGTGTTGGGGGAAGTTAAGGGAGTAGTAAAAAATAGAGGGTTGGGCATGAATGTAAAGAGAGTTCTATATAAGAAAGTGATTGTACCAACTGTGATGAATGGATCGGAGTTGTGGGAATGAAAGTGATGGAGAGACAGAAATTGAATGTGTTTGAGATGAAGTGTCTAAGGAGTGTGGCTGGTGTATCTCGAGTAGATAGAGTTAGGAACGAAGTGGTGAGGGAGAGAATGGGTGTAAGAAATGAGTTAGCGGCTAGAGTGGATATGAATGTGTTGAGGTGGTTTGGCCATGTTGAGAGAATGGAAAATGGTTGTCTGCTAAAGAAGGTGATGAATGCAAGAGTTGATGGAAGAAGTACAAGAGGAAGGCCAAGGTTTGGGTGGATGGATGGTGTGAAGAAAGCTCTGGGTGATAGGAGGATAGAAGTGAGAGAGGCAAGAGAGCGTGCTAGAAATAGCAATGAATGGCGGGCGATTGTGACGCAGTTCCGGTAGGCCCTGCTGCTTCCTTCGGTGCCTTAGATGACCGCGGAGGTAGCAGCAGTAGGGGATTCAGCATCATGAAGCTTCATCTGTGGTGGATAATGTGGGAGGTTGGGCTGTGGCACCCTAGCAGTACCAGCTGAACTCGGTTGAGTCCCTGGTTAGGCTGAAGGAACGTAGAGAGTAGAGGTCCCCTTTTTGTTTTGTTTCTTTGTTGATGTCGGCTACCCCCCAAAATTGGGGGAGGTGCCTTTGGTATATGTATGTATGTATTTATATACATTGTATAACATTGGAGATCATTATGATGTTCCTGAAACAATCAATAAACAGCAAATTGTATATGTAATACGCTACATATGTTCTCGTTCATACTTAGAAAAGAGAGATTTGCTCATTTCTTTCTTGTGAGAAATTTGTCAGTGAAATCATTTCAATTCTTCTTCGAAAGAATAAAGATTAATCTTTTACATGTTGTAATAGATCTTAATATATCTCTCCATTAATTCAAAAACTTATATTAGGCAAGTTGAACGAATTACATAATGGGAGGATATTAATCTTGATGAATATAATTCTATCATTTCACTATACGTTATTTCATAAAATTCACAATATTGTTTTCCCTTATTCAAACTTAAGCCCGTTCTGGTGTAAGAGCTAATTGCAAGAAACCCAAGATACTTTGTGTATTACAATTGCCTTCATAATGAGTTTCATACAACCGAGAATCTCGGCCTGTCCTAATTGACATGGCACAGATAATCCGCCGATTCTAAATGCAAAAATGAAAAGTTTGGGGTCTGATATTCAATGGAACATATGCGAATGAAGTCAGACCGAACGCTTTAGAGGAATATGATTTCAATGTAATTTGTTAATACAATTCTAATCAAAACATTCATCCGTTGATAAGATTTAAAAAAAAAAATTCACAACAATCTGTTCTAGGATAATGTTCCAGCCATCATTTCCAGAGTCGAATTGAAAAAGGTCTGAATTCAATCGTGATTAAGGAGTTTTTTGAACATTATGAAGAAAATTGCTGTTACGAAAGAATATATAACAGAAATTTCTGTTAAGTATTGATACTATTGGTCAACAGAACAATCGGCATTGGGTCTGACATCTGACATGTTGGAAAAAAAAAGCAATATCAAGAGAAAGGCCTTAAGAACATGAAAACCATATTATGAGAAACTGCCTGCAATGGAACTAGTTTTCCTTCCCAAAATATTGGGTAACATGCGAGGTTACTCTCAAGAAGTTGATCATTACGAAACAATTATCAAGGTAAAACAAAACATTTACATGTGTTAAAGCTGTTGCTACTTTCCTTTTACATATACGACAAATGCACTCATGAACATAATAATGAATAAAAAGAGACGTTTTATCTAATAAGCTAATATCTTGTGAGCACGAAATTATAAAATAAATAAGTATGTTTCAATATTTTCCGTTCGGAGAATACTATGCAATTACTTCTCGTATATAATAAAAGCAAGTGTCTGGCTATCCATCTCTCTCTCTCTCTCTCTCTCTCTCTCTCTCTCTCTCTCTCTCTCTCTCTCTCTCTCTCTCTCTCTCTCTCTCTCTATATATATATATATATATATATATATATATATATATATATATATATATATATATATATATATATATATATATATATCGTATATCTTCTGTTACGCTGATGGCAACCTCTTTAAAAACAACAATCTCCCACAAATTGCCAAAATTACTGTGTTATAGCTAGGAAAGGGGGGGGGGGGTGGCAATGGTTGAATATGTGTGCATGTTTCCATATATATCTAAATGTTTATTCGTCACTTTTGACGGGTCGAATCCAATAGTTTATAAGGAAAAAATAATTCCCCCAAAACTTAAAGAAATTTTTGAACTTTATGTTATTCAGTTACTAATCAGATTGGGAAGCAAGACGTAAATTTTGATTTGTAACCAAAAGGGGAAACTTCTTTCCATCGATCAGAAGGAAAACGTTTTTCAGGTCACAGAAAAGTTTACAGTTAAGAAAACCTTTTGTTTGTTCTCACGAAACGATTATTTATGACCTGATTCAAGACTAAACCATTCTGAAGTGAAGTATTCTTTTATAGGAAACTGAATCAACGTCGTGTAAAAGTCCAATTTTTATCATTAACATAAGATTTTCATTAATGCTTTGTACTATATTTACTGTAAACAAAAAGGGATATCAGAATTAATAAAAAAGAATAAAAAAACACCATTCTCAACTATTAAAAATTTTTGCAGTTACGATAGTTGTTTAAGAAGAAAAGGGTTTTATCTATTTTTCTCATTACCTAACTTACAGTAAACTACTCGAAGGTAATACCCATAAGGACATATTTATTATCCGCTTTAAATTTCTTTTAGAGAGAAAATCTATCAGACGATAATTGAGGTAAGAGTCAATAATAATAAGGTAATATAGTTCAGGCACTCATATCAACAGATCTTTTCTTATTTCAAATCTATTTCATGGTTCATTTAATGGGCTTTAACATCGACAATGATAGTAAGAATAAGTGTATTCATATCGCCAGTAATATATCATACTGATCCCCTCCACTTTCACTGATGGCCTTTGATAGTGTTGTTTACAGGTAGGAACTGTACATGAAACTAACCAGCCAGCTAATGTAATTGCTATTTATACCGGAGATATACATTTATATTATTCCAGATAAATTAATATGATTTTATTTCCAATTGTATTTATGCAGATTGGAAGAAGTTAACCAAATAAACGTCGTTTTCAATACATAAAACACTTGAGTTTGCCATGTTTTTAAAATACTAAAAACATTTGCAAGTCAGCATTGCATGAAGCAAGAAAGTTGATGAGAATGTATATACAATGTCAAAGTGGAAGAGGTTTTTATGTTAGTTTTTCTATTATTTTGAGGCTTAACATGAGAATCAGCTGTTTCCTTCGTATCATATCTTTAACTGAATCTGCTTTAAATGGCTCTTGTGGCAAGCGCTTTCGATTCAGTGTTTGGCGAAAGATGCTTCAATGCAAAGGTGCCACTAAAGTTGGATTATAGGACGCATAAACTACATTCAGATAATGTGGGAAGGTATGACCCCGTTAAGACGAAGATCCACATATCATAACAGTGCTTACAAAATAATTAAGTATTCAACAAAGGCAAGGAAATGTGCAAGGGATATGTGAGCCGTAATGAGAAACCTTTAGGGAAAGGGTAATTGCAGAGAAAATTTCGGGATAACGGCGGTATTAGTTGATAAGAAATAAGATAACGTTCATTAGAGGCGTTAATATTTTCTGGCTATGAGAAATATTTGTAAAAAACTAAACTTGTAAATGTTTCAGGATTGGAATTTTGTTAAGGAAAACAAGCTAACAAGATGAGCAGAGGTAAAATGATAATAAACTGAATATCTAAATAACATGATGAAAGGACGAATAAGGTTAGACGTTTCACGTATTTCAAGGGAAGTGTTGTCAATGACATATAAATACAGGGAGGAATTTACGAAGTAAACCAACACGAATTTACATCAGTTATTGTGCAATTTAGGATGTGTTCAATGAACGTGAAATGTAAGAGATATGGCAAAACAAATATTGAGAGAGAAGTGTTGTTTTTGTAGAATAACTGACTCTGTCGGTAAGGCAAGGACTTGAGGCAATACTGCAACCCGTTCAGAGGGAATATCTCCTGAAAGGGGTAAAAGGGGCCTGGTATGGACCCCTGAACAGCACCCTGGGCTGAACTTAGACCCTTTTATAAAATTTGTCATTTGTAGCATTGAACTCGAGGGCTCTAGGAACAGCTTGGGAAAGAGGAAACAGAATTGACCTAAATAAGACAGAAAAATAAGTGGTCGGGTTGTGGTAGCCTACTGGAAACGTCCCTTCCTGACGATCTGGTGAGCTTGGATTCGAAGCCCGCTCAAGCTCGATAGTTTCTAGTAGTGTCTGTAATCTCACCATCCTTGTGAGCCATGGATGGGGAGTTTAGGGGAGTCTACAGGTGTACCTGGTGAGTCATCAGCAGCCATTGCATGGCCTTCCCTGGTCCTAGCATGGGTGGAGAGGGGGCTTTGGCGTAGATCATATGTATATAGTGAATATGGTAAATGTCAAGAGCATTGTTCTGCTACAGTATTGGCACTATCCTTTGCCTCTGCCATTCATAAGCAACCTTTAGAGCCTTCAAAGTGAAAGATTTCCGGAGAATTACTCAATAAGAGATAATAATTCATAAGGAATTAAAATAGAAAATTAATTTTCGATTTAAATTCAGAAATGTAGGACGTGAGAGTAGCAGAGAGCAATTGATTCAAGTAGAGTCTCAGTATAAAAGAAAATATCAAGTACTTGTAATTAACAAACCGAAATTAAAATTGAGTAATGAAAGTTCAAAGTCGTTTCCATAACTTAGGGGTAGTTATCCTTGATAAAGTTTATCATTACTTGTAATGATGTGAATTAAAATAAATTATGTACTGCTTATTAGGAGAAACTCTTATTCAAGGAAACTAATAGGTATACATGTGTTAATTCAAATGAATTAAATTCAATAATCATTAAATATGGTTTAAGTCCAAAGTAGCAACATCGTTAATATCATTTAACAAATTAAAATTTACTAAGACCTTGTGGGTTTCAGTAGAAAATTTAACAATATGAAATTATAAGTAAACAAAGATTTATACTAACATAATTATTGTTCTAAATAAGTTGATATTAAAAGTACATCTCAGCCATTGTTTCATTTTACAAAAATGAAACTAATTCATAATACAATTGCAATGATTTTAACGTAATAATTTAAAGGGATCTTACAAACCCCCTCTCGTTAAAAAAGATAAACCGAGAAGGTACACGACCGAGTTTCAATCTAGAGAGAGAGAGAGAGAGAGAGAGAGAGAGAGAGAGAGAGAGAGAGAACAGGCAAACAATATAGATTCAATATTAAATTAACAAAAGGGGAAATGTTTATCAGAATTATGTATGCTTATATTACATCGGATGACTTTTATTTTTTATCATAAAGCAATGGCTACAAAATCTTATTACCAAATGCTCTTGTTTCTAGTAGTTACGGGAAGCAGTTCCAATGAATGTATTAATTTCAATTTCATAAACAAAATAAAAGAAACAGACTATGACGATCTATTCGGGCACATAATTGTCTTTTAGACGCATCTTGCAGGAGACGTACTTGGAAAATTTGCTGTTTTATCAGGATGCATCGGAGAAAATTCTGTGGATTACGACTCTTCAAACTTTGGTGCTAAACAGAGTTGTGGTGAAAGTGTTGAAGTTTAATATCCCTGACCCCTCACTGAACTTTAAAGCGCATTGGGAAGCAAGAAACTTGCAATTGAAGATAAAGTTAGAGTAGGAGAGTGAAAGAGTCGTATTTTGTCTTTGACAGATGTTTAAAACAGCGACGGACTGTCTTGGTTGCTTAAGCGGTTGGAGGTCTAGGCATTGTGGTTGATCAAGCTGCTTCTTTGTTAACATGGTAACATGGTTTATCAATGCTGGAAAAAAATCTGAATTAGGGTTAGATGTCGTTTTTATGTTCCCGTTAATTTGGAGTGTGTTAGCAGGACCTTGAAATCAAAGTGAAAAAGGTTTCCTTAACTAGTTCAGATAGTTATGAAATTTTCATAATCCGATAATTCCAATTTCACGGCACCTAATCTGAGAAGTGATGTTTGTGAGAAGAAAATATCACGTGTCTTAGGACTATCCTTTTCAGAAATATATGGTTGCTATCTATATAAGCCCTTAAACACAAATAATCCCGCTATATACACAATAGCCCATTCTCTAGACATCAATAAAATCATTATGGCATGATTTTTTTTTTATTCATGAAAGCAGTTTTCCAAGGATTATAGCATACGTAAAATAAAATGAATCTGTCGAAAAGTGAAAAAACAACGATAACCATGATTATTATAAAACAAAGTTTAGAGTAACTAGGAAACCTAAAAAAAGATGATATGAAATAAGAATAAGAAAACTTCAGAAATGGGAATAATAATATGCAAAAAAAAAAAAAAAAAAAAAAAATTGATGCAAGGGAATATTTTCCTGCAAAGATTCTGGGACTATTTCGAAATAGGTTCTATATAAAGTTGGGCAAAAAAACAAAATTAGTGGTTTTTCTAAAGACTCTGAAGTAGAAAAGAGATGAATTAAAAATACTGAAAAAGAAAATATAAAGAAAGTTAGTGAGAAGGAAACACTGAAAAGGGTGAAATGATTATAAAACGAAATAACGAAGTAAGGTAGTTGCCACGTAGGTAATTTTCTGTTTCTTTTCTGTTTGATATCATTTATAATGATATCTATTTTTC
>NC_090728.1:146080570-146090570 GCF_036898095.1 Palaemon carinicauda
GAGGTATTTTTTGTTACCAATTTTTCTCATTTCATGACGTAACATGAGAATCAACAGTTTCCTTCGTCTCATATCTTTATTTACTCTAAACTTGGTCTTGTGGTAACGGCTCTTCGATTCAGTGTTTTGTGAAAGAGGCTTTAATACAAGGGTGCCATTACATTGGGATTAAAGGGAACATAAACTACATTCAGATAATGTGGGAGGGTATGACCCTGTTAAGACGAAGATCCCCATATCATAACAGTGCTTACAAAACAATTAAGAATTTAACAAAGGCAAGGAAATGTGCAAAGGATATGTGAGCAGCAATGAGCAAAATTTTGGGAAAGGGTTAATGCAGAGGGAATTTCGGGAATAATGGTGGTAATAGTTGATAGGAAATGAGATAACGTTCATTAGAGGTTATAATATATTTTTTTAGAAATGAGAAACATTTGTAAAGAACTAAACTTCTAAAAGTTTCAGGAAGGGAATTTTGTTAAGAAAAACAAGCTATCAAGATGAACAGAGGTAACCTACTAATAAAGTTAATATCCATATGATATTAGAAATGAGGTATTCAAGGTATCAAAAAAATGAATTTATTAACATAAATATTACTCTCATTAGGTTGACATCTGAAGTCCAACACAACAATTGTTTCAATTCATAGAAAGGAAACTTGAGTCATAATACAATTGCAATAATTTTCACCTATTTGTTTAAAGGGATCTTACAAATCCTATTTACTTATAATATATAACTTTCCAAAGGCGTAAATTATTAATACCGATAAGGTATAAGACAGTTTGAATATGAGAGAGAGAGAGAGAGAGAGAGAGAGAGAGAGAGAGAGAGAGAGAGAGAGAGAGAGAGAGAGAGAGAGAGAGATTATATAAGTTAGGAAGAAAAACTTTTCATCAAAATTATCTCATCGAATTATTTACTTTTTCATCAAAAAAAAAAAAAAAAAAAAAAAAAAAAAAAAAAAAAAACCAATAGCTACAAACTATTCTTACCAAACTTCTCGTATTTCTATTATGTAAAGGAGATAGTTCCAATAAATATATTCATTTCCTTTTCATAAACAGAATAAAAGACGAATAAGATGGTCCTATTCGAACACATTTTGCAGGAGGCGTACTGAGCAAATTTGCCGTTTTATCAGGATGCATCGGAGAAAAATTTCTTTGGATTACGACTCTTTAAACTTTGGTGCTAAACAGAGATGTAGTGAAAGTGTTAAAGCTTAACAGCGCTGAACCCTCACTGAACTTTAAAGCGTATTAGGAAGCACGAAACTTTCAATTGAAGATAAAGTTAAATAGAGTAGGCGAGTGAAAAATAGGCGTATTTTGGCTTTGAATGCTGTTTAAGACAAGGAATGACTGTCTTGGTTGGTTAAACGGTTTAAGTTCAAGGCATTGCGGTCAATCAAGCTGCTTCTTTGTTAATAGGGTGTCCTCACTTCACTCCGCATTCTCTACACTACAGGTATAAACATAATAAAACATTAAATTGCATTATAGCGCACCGTGCCGGTTGACGCCAGGTTTATTTTTCTAATGAATCATACTTTTTAAAAAACAATTTATATATAACATCACATTCTAATAACTTCTACAAACTTCTGTACTGATATAGCAGTGCATATTTAAAACAAAATGAACAAACTTTCAAATTAACATAGAAGCCTCCTCTGCCGCCCAGGAAAAACCATAGATAAAAAACAAAATATCAAGTTTTGAAAAAACTATGGAAACCTGTGTATCCACGGCAATAATGCAGAGTAACTCAAATTTGAGTGGTGGAACCTCACTCTTGTACTAATAATAAATAATAATGATAATAATATTAATAATAAATTCGACTTGCTCGGGCTAGCGTGCGCTAGAAAGTGACCACTTACTAAATACCTCTTCAAACATTGAATACGTTTCACCCAACACTAAATTCTCATTGGCCACTGCCTACATAACAACTGAACTTAAGTAACAAGACACTTAAGATCTGCTTACATGTCGTTAGGACAATTATTTTTCGCTATACTTCGTAACGCGAAAAAATTCTAGTCCTCACTTCACTCCGCATTCTCTACACTACAGGTATAAACATAATAAAACATTAAATTGCATTATAGCGCACCGTGCCGGTTGACCCTAGATAATACCAAAGAAAGGGAGAGAAGGAAAAAAATGGAGAGAGAGAAATAAATGCTCCGATTGAATGATTTACACATTTAACCTCTTTTTGAAGCCTTTGACAAACATGTTTACTTGAAACAGACTACCAACACTCATGTCTATGAAGACACCTATCATTGACGTTATCGTTTGCGATGTTTGAACTTGTAGCCACAGTTTTAACAAAAAATTATGTTTGGTTACATTACAGGACCTTTTAAAAATCTTCTTAAAGAGAAATCGATCAAAGGACAAAATCATTCCAGCTTCCTCTGCATCAAGCAAAATACATCAAATATGGAAAAGCATTTGTGATAACTTCCGATATCAAAAACTTCACAGTATTGGTGATTTAATTTTTTTTTTTTTCTGTTCAACTAAGAAATCTTCAAATTACAATAAACTTAATTCCCCAAATCTCATAAGAAAACCTTAATGATCTATCAAAATAATAAAGAAGTTTTTCAATATAGGAAAATATAATCCGCACGGATTCTGCAACACCATATTATCAAAAAGATCCTTTGTATGCACCGATCTACCAGCTTAATGTTTCACAGGTGCTTGCAAAGATTTAACAAGTGAATTTTCCGTTGGATCTATGTAACCCCTCATTTCATGCATGCACGTTATGGCATAAATAGCCTGATCACTGGAGATTACTAAAGCGCCGGAATCTAATAAAAGAGTCATAAATAAAGCAACATACAATGGCATTTCGCTTTGCTCGTGACCATTATTGTAAGTTTCTCTTTGTTGAAAGACAAGTTGGTAGGCCTTGTCGGTGCTGTCATTCGTCGATGATAGAAGATGCCCATGACAACTGAGGTCCCCCAATTTCCTGTCCAAATTAGATGCCACCGTTAAAGACGACTGCTGGCATAACTTTGTATTCACGATCCTGGAAAGCAGATTCCAAAAATAAAACATTGTACATATATACTTATAATTTAAAAAACCTTTACCTTCTATATCAAAGTTAAATTTCAGCGAAAAATTTCCCTCTTTGCCGTGTGTAATAACCTTTTGTTACGTAAACACTCAAAATTTAACAATAAAGCTTCCCTCGTTAATATCAACAGTCAAGATGGAGAGGACTTTCACTCTGGAATATTCTACTTAAGAATTTTTACCTCCATTTTATTAATAACTTTTGGTATAAAGCGCCAAACCTCAAGTTAAAGCATCAGTTCCCTCTGTACCGGGACACCAATATTAGAGATTAAAAACCTCAACATATTTTTAAAAGTAGCAAAACAGTCTAAAGAATGAATAACTCTCACAAGTCCATAACTCTGAAAAATGTAAGCAAGAATTGACCATTCATCCATGTTAGTTGACAACACTTCAAAATATCCACTCTTTGTACTCTTTCTGGGCTTACATACATTGATGACCTGAACAGTGTATTCAGTACAAGTTTAAATTCTTTGTTTTCTATGATTTCCAAATCTGGCTTTTTGCTACATACTTGCATTAAAATCTAAAATCTTTTATCTGAAACAAAGTTCAAACATAGCCAAAGTACTTTACATAATTCTGTCGACTGCCTCCTGCTCCTTCATGTTTAATTTTAAAAAATTAATTTGCTGTCCAGTTTCCAACCACTCTTTTCATGATAAAAAAAAAATGCGCTGTATTCATCGCTAAAAACTTCAGAATTACTCCAAACCTACTACTGAGGTGTCACAACATATAAATTTCCCAACACCAGAGGCGTCACAATATAACTATTAAATCTGAGGAGTCACAATATAGCGGTAAATTTCCTATGTCTGAAGCGTCGCAATATAGCGGTAAATTTCCTATGAGGCGTTGCAATATATTGATAAGATTGCCTACATCCGAGGCTTCGCAATGTGATAAATTGCCTACATCTGATGCGTCACAATATAGTAATTAACTGCCTACATCTTAGGCGTCACAATAGAGTGATAAACTGCCTACACCTGAGGCGTCACAATATAGTGCTAAACTGCCTACATCTGAGGCGTCACAATAGTGCTAAACTGCCTACATCTGAGGCGTCACAATAGTGCTAAACTGCCTACATCTGAGGCGTCACAATATAGTGCTAAGCTGCTACAGTACATCTGAGGCGTCACAATATAGTGATAAACTGCCTACATCTGAGGCGTCACAATATAGTGATAAACTGCCTACACCTTAGGCGTCACAATATAGTGTAAACTGCCTACATTATAGGCGTCACAATATAGTGATAAACTGCCTACATTATCGGCGTCACAATATAGTGATAAACTGCCTACATTATCGGCGTCACAATATAGTGATAAACTGCCTACAACTTAGGCGTCACAATGAAGTAATAGGTTAAATAAGTCTGATGAAAGTATATAGTTAAAGTAACGACCAAAATAAAAAGAATGAATTTCTGCGTCAAAACGTGATCTCAACCAGAGCATCTGATATTTCTTCATTAAGTTCTCAACTAGCTTTGCTCAATATGTAAAAATACAGAAATACTTTATCGTTTACATTTTAAATATACTTCTCACGACAAATTTCGTGGAAATTATGTAACAGACAATTCTGTCCTAAAGATATTCGTTAAAATAACGTTTTTGTTAATTCAGAAGGTTTGGCACCTAAACAAGATCTTTAACGACATAGTTTATCCTAATACTGTAGTTACAAAATTTGCCTTCAGTATTCGTCCTCTGTAAACCTTTCCAAATACAATTTAAGAGTCTGAAAACCAATTATACTTTCTTGTAAATAAATCCAAATCTTGAAGCTTTTAAAAGTAAATAACTAGCATCCGATGCCCCTTCAAAACAACCATCCGCAGCTATGCCATCATCTAAAAATACTTCAATCTTCACTTCCTTAGATCTCCAATATCTAACAGACTTAAGAACTTTAGTAAAGATGTACCGCCGCTTTCAAAAATATCTAAAGATAATCCATTATAAAAACCTTTTACATTTTTCCCCAATGAGAAAGATATTAGCAAAGTTTTAATAGATTTCTATGCGATAAGCAGACTGTAGACTGATTAAATCCTTAAAAAGTTTGTAATAAAAAACCAGCCTTTGCTTACCATTTCCATTCTTGGTCACCGTCAAAGGAATTATTCCTTAGTTTTTCTGATACCAGTGTCACCCATTCTCTTTTAATAAATTCTGATTCGTCCCTTTCTGACCTATTGTTACCCAATCCAACAACCACATTAACGGTTTTGAAATGGAATTTTATGATCGACCTTTTAGACGTCAATGACTATCCCAATCTAATTCTGTTCAATGTATTGTGAATAACTACAACCAACAGGCGATTAAAAACAATAAAATAAAATAAACACAATGTTCCAATTTCCTTGTACCAACTGTTAAGTATACAAAATAAAGACAGCTATATTTTCACTTATCTTTTCGACGTCTTTCTTGGTACGTTCCCGGCTCCAATGTCAACTCTCGGCCTTTATTGAGCTCTAGACCTCTTCCATCAAAGTTGATATGAATCCACACTTTCCCTCGATATTTAACTAGCTTGACACTTTCGACGATGCTGCTCTTTGCGTACTAACTCGTTTCTGCAGCAGTTTTAGATGTTCCTTGTCCTCCAAGTTGATAAACAATCGCATCTAATGCTAACATTTTCGTATCAGTTTCCTCAAAATAACGCGATGCTCATTCAAATGGATTTCCATCATACTTTAACGAGGTGCGGATACTTGTTGAATATTCTGCTGGAAATCGGATAATAGATTGTCCATCACTTCTTGAAACGGTTTCAGCATTCTGATTGCTAGCGTGAAAACACTATTCACATCTGAAGCTGTATTTGACCCTGCCTGGCGTCCTGGCTAATAAATTCGACTTGCTCGGGCTAGCGTGCGCTAGAAAGTGACCACTTACTAAATACCTCTTCAAACATTGAATACGTTTCACCCAACACTAAATTCTCATTGGCCACTGCCTACATAACAACTGAACTTAAGTAACAAGACACTTAAGATCTGCTTACATGTCGTTAGGACAATTATTTTTCGCTATACTTCGTAACGCGAAAAAATTCTATTCTCCATGCTGGAACAGAATCCGTGGTAGGGTTAGATATAGCTTTTACGAATTGAATTTTGAAACTATTTTTTGTTCTTGTTTATTTTGGAATGTGTTAGTTTTGGTTCCCAAACTATCTTACCTGACGCCCCCTTTTTGCTTCCAGTAGAGCCGTACACCCCCACCCGTCTTTTTTTTTTATATGAAATTATTCTAACATTTATTTCTTAGCATTGTACAGGAAAACAGATTTCTGTTTGTATTACATTTAATAATGAAAGCCACTCAAACAAATAATATTACATTCCAGTGACTAAAAACGAAACATTTGGTTCAAAGTAAGCGAAAAATAGTTCGAACATTAGCAAATTGGCAAAATTGAGTTACAATTTTAAGAATAGATAATTTGAAAAGATGGCACATATTATTTGGAAATACTTATGAGACTAAGGCACAATTTCTGGTCAAATTTAGTGAAATGGATGCTGCTGCTTCTTCCTCACAAGATCAGAAATTCTAGGATTGAAGGATGACAGCGCACAACGCAAGTCATTTTCTACATCAAGTCGGTTGCGCTGTTTTGTTTTCAGAACAAGAGCTGAAGATCCTGCTTTACAAAGATAAGTAGAAGAAAAGGGAAGAATCATACGAAGTGGTTCTTCACCTACTTTTGGGTACATGGGGAGATGTTTCACACTAAACTCTTTTAACTTCATAGTTTCAAAGTCCCTTTTCGCGCTCGAGTCACATTTCAAATCGATTTTATTATTCTATTAAACAAGTAATTTCGAACAGATGACTTCACGCCCCCCTTGTATCGTCCTCACGCCCCCCTAGTGGGGCAGGCCCCCCAGTTTGGGAACCACTGTGTTAGAAGGACCTTGATATCAAAGTCTACGGCGTTTTCTTAAATAGTTCAGATAGTTATGAAGTTGTCACATTCCGAGAATTCCAAGTTTACAACACCTATTCTGGGAAGTTCTTTTTGCGAGATAAAAATATTATACTTCATAGGACAATCCTTTACAAGAAAAAATGGCTGTCATCTATGGAAACCTTAAACACAATTAATCCTGCTGTATACAAAATAGCCCATTTTCTAAATTGCAATAAAATCCTTTCTTTTATCTCATTTCCAAAACACAAGTCCTGTGAAAAAGTTTCGTGATTTGTCACTGAATCCTACAAATATTACAGATAGATTATCAAATTCTAAGGCGTTTGGATATTCAACATGCACATAACATCACTGATGCGATTATACCTTGAGTGTATCAAGAATAAATGTATAAATGTATAAAAACATTTGCTAAATTCCTGTTAAATATACAACAAATGCATTCAAGACCATATCAGTTAAACAGAAGAGTCCTACATCATGATTTACTAAAGGCTCATTAGCAACTTTAGACTACTCATTAACCTTCGAATTCTCCATAGAAAGGGTAAGTGAAAGAATAAATTCTAAAATAACATTTAGATAGTATAGCAAGGAAGTTCATCGAAAGGTTTGTTAATCAAAATGTAAAGCAGGTGATGAAAGGATTGATAAGGGATGAACAATGCGGGTTTACACGAGGAAGGGGGTGAGTCGAACAAGTGGTCGTTGCGAAACAGTGAAATGAGAAGTTTCAAAGTAGATGGAAACTGGTGTAGAGCGAGGATATGTTGAGGGTAATGACAAGGTATGGTTATATAATGAGGTGGTTAGAGCAATTAAAACTCTCTATGAATGAAATGAAATATTTGTCATTGCATGAATGCAGGGATTGACTGTTTTTGGTGTCAAATTTATAAGTGGTAGAGAGCATGAATTCCTTTTAACACCTCAATTTTAGAAATAAAACATATTTCTAAATAAAATTTTCCTAAAATTCATTTGACATTCTTTTATCAAACTCTGGTTTGTTTTTTATTCCAGATAACCTAAAATAAAATTTGGTCCATGTCATCCAGCTCTCAAATGTTTAGAATTTGATCCATATCAACCAGCTCTGTGGCTGGTAGAAGGCCGTAAGGTACAATGAGCCTAAGGGTTACCTATATAAATTCTTTGGCATCTTGTTTCTTCAATGTCTCATAGCTGTTCATTAAGTAAAAATTAGATCTTAGCCACTTAGCAGCATCACACAAGTAATGTGGTAGATTATCATGAATTGAAGAATAAAAAATCAATTATAATCATTACATTTTTTTCTCGTCCATTTAATGAATATAATATCTGAATACTGAGAAACATATATATCACATTTTCTTCATTGAACAAAAATAGTATCAGCAAGAACAGACTTTGTCAAAAAATTCATCATTTTCACAGATATACACAATCTGCAGAGAACAGTGGAATATTATGATAAATAACGGAAAGCTATGATTAGAAATGCCAACTTGTAAGAAGATTAGTGGCAAGATTTATTTGTTAACAAAACACAGAATAATGCGCAATGCCAAACAAATATAATGTTAGCAGATAATTTACATACAGCTATCATAAAAAATTGCTAATATCATCCACACTGCAAAAAATTAAAGATTTAAATCGTTGCTAAAATTAGTGAATTTCTTCACTATATTAAAAAAAAAACGTGCCGGTATATAAAGTTATTTTCCAATAAAATCTGAAGTCTTTGTGACCCGTCATATCAAGATGAATGTCAGAAACTAAAACTACAGTAAACATTAGTAAGATAAATATCGAATGAAATAAAACATCCAGTTAAAATAGGGGGGGGGGGGGCGTTGCTGTATGTGCAATTTATCTACATATAGTTACATGAGAATCACAGCAAAGGCCTAAACAAGAAGGCAAGGGTCTTTACAAATTCAAAGGATTTTCTATTCCATGGATTTTTAGGAATTTAAATTCTATTTAGTTAGGATATTTCAAAATCATAGACAGCAGACCTCGAAAATATATAATGTCACAGTTCATATCTTCGCAATACGTTAATATTACTATAAAGGGAAGGCTATTACTTGTATGTTACTATAGAATGCCACAAAAGGGTTTCATTTAGAGCTATGCGATAGGAAAATAGGGGTTAAGTTGAAAGGTAAAGTACACAGGACAGTTGTGAGACCTGCAATGATGTATGGAGCGGAGACGCGGGCAATAAAGAAGACAGAAGAGAAGAAGATGGATGTGGTAGAGATGAGAATGTTGAGATGGATGTGTGGGGTGACAAGAAGAGATAAGATACGGAATGAGGTAATTAGGGGTACCACAGGAGTTAGAAAACTATCAGATAAGATCCAAGATTCATGAGAAGAGATGAACAGTATGTTGGGAGGAGAGTAATGGAAATGGAGGTACAGGGAACGAGAAGGAGAGGGAGACCAAAGCGAAGGTGGGTGAACTGTATCAAGGATGACCTTCGATCAAAGGAATTAACCGGTGATGAAGTGTGGGACAGAGGTAGATGGAGAAAGTTGACCAGAAACATCGACCCCACATAGAAGTGGGAAAAGATGTAGACAAGGGAGAAGTAATATCTTATTATATATAAAAAGTAAATGGTGATCATGACGCCACAGAGCTTTAGATTAATTAATCAATCCAAAAGACAATTATTGCGTATATCAACAGAATGAGATTGACAGTTGAAATTGAATGATGAATCACGGAATTGAGAAAAAATAGAAACTTGAAAAGCATTTGTCATTTGACAGTGCTCTTAAGGAAATAGACCCATTCTAGGAATTGCATTTTTTGTGGAACAGTCAAGGAGCAATCGAGCTTTTTGATTTGCAAATCCAATAAGAGCACTTATATTCGTCATAATATTACAGAATTTGCTCCCCCCCCCACAA
>NC_090728.1:146093070-146103070 GCF_036898095.1 Palaemon carinicauda
TTTTTTTCTTGAATATGCTCCTTAATGGAATTCCGTTGCAATTTTTAGACCTGTGATAATTTATCAAAAACATTATTTCCTTATGCAAAAGCATTGGGCAACAAGAGTGAAAATGCAGCAATGGTGATTATGACACGTGTAGTCAATAAAAAAATCTACTGGTGTTTTAAAAACGAGAAAGTCTCCTCTTTGTCAGTTTAGCCATGAAATCTTCAGTCAACTCGGCTGATCCCTAAACAGGAATTCTTACAGACATGTTTTCTTTCCCTTGCAATGTACACAAGAGAAAATAATACTCTGAGTTAAGATGTGGTAAAAGCCGGGGCTAAGTAAACGAAAGAAGGCATTTTCCAAATAGCTTTCTCATTACTCATTTATGGCAAAAGGCGTGAGAACAGAATAAAGATTAGATATACGAATACGATTCAACAAACACTGTCGTCCATGATCATAATCATAGGTGTTATGACGCTAGTCTTCATAAATGAACCTAATAATTTTCTTGAACAAGAATCATTAAAGAAGAATGTGCATGAAATAATCATATCTTTAAAGATATTCATCAACACTTTGGCAGAGGGAGAGAGAGAGAGAGAGAGAGAGAGAGAGAGAGAGAGAGAGAGAGAGAGAGAGAGAGAGAGGGGGGGGGGGGGGGAGAACAAATCAAGGTAGTAAACATGCTTATATTTTCTTAATATACTGCCAACCCTAACATTGAAGAGAAAAGTAGTTAATGCCTAAACAACTTTGTTACAAGTCTGACAAACTGCTTGCAGTTAGAGTTAGAAAACAAAAATTTTATCTCAATTGCATCAAAGATGAAATAGTTTTTCAGTTAAGTAACTTCTCCATGTTTAAATCTATATATTTCTGTGCTACTGTTATTAACACACATTCGGGTTCCCATCAAATGTCATCTTCAATGTATTGTATATTAGACTTGGTATGTTACATCTTCAAGTAAGTCTAGGTAAGTTAACTTTAAAATAGTTTATTCTTTAAGAACAGTTATTAACATCTCCATCACAGGAGTATAGAAAGTTTGGTCGGATGACCATTCCGTATGACATCTCAGTAAGAACTAATACAAATATCCATATTGATGTTAAAGTGTATTTAGTTATCTCAGCACTTAATGATTTATTGTAAACACAAAATAAATACTGGAAGGTACTTAGTTTCGTTCTCAGAGACAACTCGTTCCCACGGCTTGGTTGTGTTTACTCTTCATGAAAAATGTTACATCGCTGAGGTTTGGCATTCGCATCCTGTTTATGACACCTATGGCATTTCTCACACTCTCCTACTTCCACAGTGACCTCTCAGGTCATGTGTTTTAAACATGTATATATATATATATATATATATATATATATATATATATATATATATATATATATATATATATATATATATATATATATATATATATATATTACATTAGCTCGGTCAGCTACCGTCAATTTATTGAATACATTATAAATATTTTTACTTGGAGTGTGACTGGATATATATATATACATATATACATACATACATATATATATATATATATATATATATATATATATATATATATATATATATATATATATATATATATATATATATATATATATATATATATATATATATATATATATATATATATATATATATATATATATATATATATATATATATTAACTTTAGCCATAAGGGAATGAGAATGAATGTTCAAATAGGCACATTAAAAAAATAATAATGCATACTTAACAGATATTGTCAATACAAAGAAAAAATGCATGACAAATACAGATCACATATATGGTACATTGCTAGCAAACGATTATATGGTACCAACAAAAAGAAGATACTGATATACATATGATTTGGTAACTTTGTTAAAGAATAGTTGTTACCTTTGTCAAAAATATAGATTATTATAATACGGTAACTAATAAAAATATTTGTTACTTAGGTAAAGATATAATTTTAGTGCACAAACACGAATTCCTGGTACGTACACGTACCACAGATATATATATATATATATATATATATATATATATATATATATATATATATATATATATATATATATATATATATGGCTTATATATTTTATTATATGCCCATAGATTCTTTATATTAACAATTAGGGCTTTTATATTTTATTAGGTGCCCAAAAAATTATTTATTTTTTAAATGTTTTTTTTAAAATGCTTTTAAAATGTTTTTAAAAAGCAAATGTTCTATAGTCTCTTCAACTACATATTACTAGCGTACTAACTGCTTTTCATGCACAACACTTTTTCAAGAGTTTTCACTCCTTTGAGCGAATGAAAGAGACAGTTTCAAACGGCTTTAAGTTGAATTAAATAAGGAGTTTTGTCTGGACATGGCAAAACGTTCTGATTGAGCTCCAATTTATTCTTCTTTAACCTACGCTAAACAAGGATGTTAACGGCGATAAATATCATCACCGTAACGCTGATTGCTGCTAGTAACACGTAGAAACGATGTTCTGCATAAGTCGGTGTCGGGTGGTTCATCTCGGTTAATTTCATCAACCGTTTAGCCACATGTGCATTGTATGGGAGAGGTAAAGACGGAACTGTAGTCGACCAAATGAAGTTCGTGAAGTAGGCCCGTTCTCTGATGATAGTCTTGATTCCATGGACCATGTAATTTGGGGACGTACCGATACAACAATCTGCTGCAACGAAGATTTGGGAATATGACGTGAATCCGTCCGGGCATGATATATTGAAGCCGGCCTTGTCGTATCGTATCCACGAGCCGTTGTTCAGTCTGCAATTGAACTTATTATCGTCAAAGGGATAAAGCTTTTTCAGACAATTTTCATGTGTATGGGAGAGAGCACCGTCTAGCACTATACCTAACTTGCATGAATTCATTGAGTTTTTATGGAATTTAAAGGAGTCAGCAGTACATATTTTTTTATTCATTGCGTCTGAACAGTGAGTTAATTGATTTAAGTCTTTAATAACAGTATATGTTTCCTTGTCTGGGGAAATCAATACGTGTCCTGTCAAACTGGATATTACTGGATTTGAGTGATTCATCATGAAAGTCGGATATGGTGATATCCTGTAAGATTGCCAGGCATCGGAAGAATCAAAGGGTATTGTAATCATAATCCTGTGATTTTCAATGCTTACTGTAATTAGGCTGTAATAAAATTCTAACCTACGTGCGTCTAACAAAGGAACATAACCTAATTTCCCCCATCCGTTCTCCACAATTAACGTCAAGTCTCTTATTGGCAACAAATGCGGTGACAGTACACCCTTAGTCACTAACGTGATAGCTTCCACATAGTCCTTTGATTTCTCAATGAAATGCGCAATTCTATTATGTATATGATCTATTTTTGAATCATAATACGTTAACGTTGCCAAAAAATCTTGTACTTCCATAATCTGACTTATATTACTAGAATGTTCGTTTACCAAACTCATAATTTGATTGATTGAAGCTAACTGATTCCTTAGTTCTGACATAATCAATTCATTTTCATGAGTCAAAAACTCAATTTTCTTATTTTGATTACTAATCTTAAGACAATTGGAAATTCCTAAGCTAAACTTGCAATAGAACCAAAGATGTTTAGTGCAGCAAAAATAAACGGGTTACGTTTCTCAAGATTATCGTGTCTTACTATCCACATCAAAAGGTCACGAGCCAAAGGTTCTGCCTCGTAAGTCTTATTTTGCAAGTCGTCAGATAGCATCTCTGCAACTTTTAGTGTCGATGCAAGCGAACTCTCTGTATTAAAAGGAAAGTGTCTCCTATGCATTTCATTTAATAAAACAGCATACCTTGAAATGACGCTCTTTAAGCTAGTGACGCCATTCTCTGGGAGAAAAACTGCTTGCATACGTACTTCAACAACTACGTTACTTGATGTAATAAAAAGGTCTTCTTGTCTTTCTACTATAGTACCATATTTAAAATCTATACTTTTAGTTTTAGAGCTCATCCCGCACGAGAAAAATGTCTGAGCAAACAATATCACTCCTAACAATAAAAACTTCATCTTGGAAACCTGTAATGAAAAAATATATGTAATTACTCCTGTATTAAGAAGAAAAACTTCTAACATATGATGTTCACACAAATAAAAAAAATAAAAATTTTTCCCTCACTTCTTTCCCTCTTATTTCAATTTCTTATGTGAGCCAATGGTACGATTCTCTCATCAGTGGGTTAGGATACGTTTTGAACTCTAAAGCTATTGGCCGTTAATGTTTCCAAAATGTTAAATGGGCCTTCAAACTTAGGTGTTAGTTTATAATCGAGTCCTTTATGTATATTTACCTGTATGTATACATCATCACCCACGGTATATGTTTTAGTTGGCTTCGCTATTTTATCATGATTCCTTTTCATTATGATTTGTGATTCTTCTAAATTCTTTTGAAGGATATCAAAACGACTTTTGCTTGCATTTATACATTCTTTTAAAGGATTTGATAAATTAGTTGTAGGCGTTAATACATGGAAAGGCGTTCTAACTGGGGTACCATACAATGCCTCGTGCGGAGACATTTTAATTGATATAAAATATGAATGATTCAGAGTACTCAGTACCGCAGGTATTGCAATATCCTAGTTGGGGTCTGATCCCTCTAGTGTTACTCTTAATATGTTTAAAACCTTCGTATTCGCTCTTTCCACTAGCTCATTCCACTCTGGGTGATAGATCATAGTATTGATTTTCTTTATGCTAAGGAATTCACACAATGAGGTAAGAAAGTGATTATTAAATTCTCCACCCGAGTCTGAGATTATCATATGTGGAATTCCATGTTTACAAATGTAACACTCTTAAAACTTCCTAGCGCATTCAATCGCAGTTTTAGTTTTAAGCGCTATTAGTTCTGTATATCTAGTCGAAGCATCTACAATTACTAAGAGGTGCTTATTTCCTCTGTCTGACTCGTAAAATCCTGTTAATAAATCTAAATGTATCCTTTCAAAGGGTTGATTGGGAACGGGATAAGCCCCTAAGCTGACAGGTGTTTTCGTATGCCCTTTGTATTCTTGACAAGTGCGACAATTAGCTATGTGTTATTTTATATCTGTTAGCATCGTATGCCAATAAAACAATGATTTGGCTTTCTGTAACATTATGGAGAACCCCGGGTGTCCATGCAATGGATTTGCAAGCAACCAATTTAGGACAGTGGATATAAGTGAAATTAGTACCACTATCTGGTCGTTAGTCACATGTGGTGTATTGCGGGTTTTCCTAGTCACGGTTCTACACAGAATATTGTCTTTGATTATATAATTCTGCTGCGTATACTTTATATATTCCTTTTCCGTACGATTACCTTTCAAAGCATTTATAATTTTTTCTAATTTCTGATCTTTTCTTTGCTCAGTCTGTAATAATTCAGCACTCTAGCCCAGATCTTCTTGTTCAGATATTGTTTTAACAATAGGTATGGATGTTGATATATCTATTAATTCAGCTAAAGGCTTCGTACAAGATGACACGGGGTTGCGTGATAATGCATCCGCAATGATATTTGCTTTCCCAGGTAAATACCCGATTCTGGCGCCAAAGTCTTGAATGATCAAATGCCACAGAGTTCGTTTGGGGATATGGCTGAAGCCTTTAAAGAAGTTGGTTAGTGGTTTATGATCAGTAAGAACCTTAACGGGATAACCGTATATTATGAACTTAAAATGCACTATTGAATTAACAATAGCTAGCCCTTTCTTGTCTATTACTGCATACTTACTTTTGGAAGTTCTCAGTTTTCGAGAATAAAAAGCTATCAGGAAAAGTTGTTTTTCATATTACTGAAGCAATACCCCACCTACTCCTAAGTCTGAGGCATCTGTTGCAATGAAGAATTCCTTACCGAAGTCAGGAAATTTTAAGATAAGAGAACTACACAGTTCATCTTTCAAGGTATTAAACGCCTGTTGATGCTGCTCAGACCATATGAAATATACGCCCTTCTTCGTAAGATCAATTAAGGGAGCGGCTATTATTGAATAATTGCGTATAAAACGCCTGTAATATCCACTACATCCCAGAAATTGCTGAATTCCCTTGACATTAGTAGGTATCGGAAAATTACGTATAGCCGACACCTTATCATGGACTATTTTAAGACCTTGGCTTGACACTGTAAAACTCAAATAGACTAATTCTGTTTTGAAAAATTCACACTTACTAATCTTTACCCTCAAGTTATGTTGTCTTAGTCTCTATAGTACTAGTTCTAATTTACGTAGATGTTCTTCTAAGGTGTTGGAAAAGATTACAAGGTCGTTCATATAGGCTTGCAATATATCCCCTAGCAAGTCTCCAAACATTATGTTAATCATTCTTGTAAATGTTATGGGAGCACAACGTAAACCAAAAGGCATCCGTAAAAATTCATAATGTCCCCTGGCTGTGCTGAAGGCTGTGTATGGGATACTATTTTCTTCTAATGATATCGGGTGAAAGCCTTTAAGTAAGTCAAAACTGGTAAAACATTTATTCTGACCTAACAAAGATAAAAAATCGTCAGTATATGGCACTGGGAATTGATCAGGGATCGTTTCCTCATTCAAGTGACGGAAAACTACGCAGATACGCCATGTTCGATCTTTTTTCGGTACAACTATTAATGGAAAATTATAAGGGCTGTTCGATTTCCTAATAACTCCTTCTTCTAGTATTTTACCTATTTCATCATTTATTTCATTCTGGAATTTTATAGGGAGTCTGTACGAGGGTACATAGATAATTTTCTGCTTGTCATTTAACCTTATTTGATGCTCGATCACATCTGTTTTTCCTCCGGATCCATCCGTAATGGAAAAAACATCATGATATTTAGTTGAGAGTCCAAAAAATTTCTGCTGAATTGCTTCTTCTTAAATGTATTAATTTAATTTATTTCTAATAGATTGCAAAAGGGATTCATCCGCAACTGATTGAGTGTGACTGATTTCAGCAACGGTAAGAATACAATGTTTATAAACTTCTACATCCAAGATTTGTTGATTTTTGTGAATTACTAAAGTGGTATTTAAATGATTACAGACTTCAATATTACATTGTTGATGTGAGCTTACTGTATAAATAGCTTGTGTGACGGACAATCCGTTAGTTTTCAAAGTGTCGGAAAGGATTAATATTTCAGATCCCGGTAACGATTTCTTTATTTGCACTATTAAATTCGAAGTTACGTTCGGCTCGATAGATTGTGTGCAAGATGATATTACGGGTGAAAGAGAATTCTGTTGGGTCGTGTATATTATTTCTTTATTAGTGAGACAAGTTAATGGTTCTTCAACGTACGTCACTGTTTTATTTGTCATTTCCTTTTTATCCAAAACTGATTTTAAGGTATAAGAAGACTTATAGAATTTTCCTTTGATATACACGCCGTGCTTGGTAGGGGCTAAGATAATGTTTTGATAGCCCATAATGGGTATCCTATAATTACAGCTGGATACATATCAATGTTTTGTACAACAACAAATGTATCGGTAAACGTGCGCTTACCGACCTTGAACTGAACATGAGTTACGCCTATTACATTTAATTCATTATTTCCTATACCTGAGAGTCTTACTCCGGACTTTTCTGTTGGGAAGTTCGAAAACAACAGATGATGTGTCCTCAAATCCATGATATTAAGTGGACTACCAGAGTCCAAAAATAATGTAAATGATCTGTTCTAAATTTACAGCATATAATGTTGGTCGTAACCCATTTTGGCTTATTATTGTATGAATTCGTTGCAAATCTATGGAAGCATGCACTGATTTATTTAATTCGGCCGTGTGTTTCATAGGAAAAACTATTGCCTCACATTGATCCATAGACTCCTTTAAGGAAGGACTGGAACGTCCCCTGCTCAGGGTTTTTAACTTGAGTCTGAAAGATTAACTTGAGTCTGGACTAAAATGACTTCTAGAAGGGCTAGAAACACGTTCTCTGGATCAAAATGGGGGTTTTTGAGGATGGTGAGTTCAATAGTAACATTTTCAACACCACCTGGGGTCATCTTCAAGGTCTAAAGGTCATTTATCAAGGTAAAATCTGGGAATTTTGGTCATTTTGGCTCGTTTTTTGTGTGTACCTCATAAATGGTGAGATAGCTGATTAAAATATGAGGCAAGTCTGCAGAGCTGTCCGAATTTAATATATATTGTCATATATCGTCCTTCAAGAAAGGACTGGAACGTCCCCTGATCAGGGTTTTTAACTTGAGTCTGAAGGATTAACTTGAGTCCTGGACTAAAATGACTTCTATGAAGGGCTAGAAACACGTTCTCTGAGTCAAAATGGGGGGGGGGGGGGTTTGAGGACGGTGAGTTCAATAATGACATTTTCAACACCACATGGGGTCATCTTCACCATCTTCAAGGTCAAAAGGTCATATTTCAAGGTCAAAATAGTGAATTTTGGTCATTTTTACTCGTTTTTGTGTGTAACTCATAGATGGTGAGGGATGGCTGATTATAATAAGAGGCAAGTCTGTAGTTCTGTCCAAATCTAATATATATTGTCAAATATTGTATTACTCAAACATTCCAAACAGGCCCTAAAACAATGAAACACTAAAATAAGAAATGAAGAACGGTATTTCTCATCACAACAAAACTCAAAGACAACATTTGATTGGATGAACATCGCTAGATGGAGAGCTTTTCTTGCCTCTTGAGGCATCTCACAGCCTTTTCTTTGTCACTTACATTAAGAACCTGAGCTTTCAATAGAATGTTGGCTAAAGTCGTACATGCTGCATTATTAGTAGCTAAAGGTGCATCTACAAAAGATAACAATTAAGCAAAATGAAAGCGGCAATGCATTTTACTCATGGCATGCAAATTATAGGCATTATGTACAAAAAAGACAGTTGAAATAGTTGGCACCCTCAGTTCATCTCTATTCAAATGATCTAAGAACTCAGATGACACGTCGTTACCATCTTCATCATCCATGATATCCTCCATACTGGTGCTATTACAATATTTATGAACAAGGTATCCAGCCAGATATACAACTTTATGCTTAAGGTTATCAGCAGACCTTAAGAGCTCCCGAGTGTCTTGAGGAGTGATCTCGTCAAGGAGTTCACTTCGCTCATCTGGATTTATGGAAGAAGTACAATTCTTGTCGCAATCAAGCACACGAGAACTAGATTCTGGCATAATGTCATGCTTTAGAAGTGTCTGGAAATTTGTAACTTTTGCTGCAGCCATAATGTCAACTACATCAATGTAGAAGTTTCCACCACTTCTTTGACTGGCTTGACCGAAAAACTATTCCAAGGCTTCATCCGCGAATATAGCAGGAAGATCGTAGTCAAAGTCTTTCTCTGCAAGAAGCAATTTGGCAGCAGCCACATTATTACGTGTAGACACAATGAATGCTTCAGCAGTTTGCTTAGTTAACTTCAGCTTACGACCACTACCTCCTTGCCATGTGCAGGTCAAAATAGGTGTTTACCTGTTCAGTTATGGATCTAATCTGGGACCATTTTGAGAGCAAGCTGTTCTTTTGCAAAGGAAAAAGCCGTTTAGGCACCTCAATGCCATCTTTCTCAACTCAATTCAAGAATAGGAATCCAAAAGGTGAGTTGACTTGTTGTATATGAAAGAACTGCTTGACAGTTTGTTCAGTAGCGTCAGTTCTTGATAGGTAGATATCTCTCTGGTCTTTTATGATGTTAAAACCAGGAAAATTAGAGCTAATTTTGGCGCGAAATCGGTCGAAATCTCGGAATTTGTGTGCAGCCTCAGCAGCTGCATGCACCTTTTTAGCTCTTGATTGTGATGTAGATGATGATGTTGGGCGTGGGGCTGAGGTAACCTGCTTCAAAGCTGATTTTGGTATTCCAGGAAATATTGATGGAAGTTGTTTGGGTCGCTTGCCCCCCTTATCTGACACCCATTCACAATTGAAATGTGTCTCACAAATATATATCTCCTTCAAGCGTCTCAAGCTTTCTTTCTCATTCGGCATTGCCAATAT
>NC_090728.1:146108070-146123070 GCF_036898095.1 Palaemon carinicauda
CAATACATAATTCAAACGAACTGTCAGTGACGTAAAAGGCAGCATCATCCGCAAATATATTATTTAGCGCTTCCGACTTCACTATATCATTTATGAAAATGTTGAATAATATTGGTCCCCAAACAGACCCCTGAGGAACTCCAGAATCAACGTCTAATGCTAGACTTAATCGCCAATGTTTACATACTGCTTTCTATCGGACAAATACGATGACCAAAATTAATTTGTAACTCCTCTAAATCCACAAATTGATAATTTTTCTCAAAGCAGCGTCCTATTTATGCTGTCAAAAGCCTTACTCAGATAGAGAAATAAGGCAACTGTATAGGACTTATCATGATAAGTCTGTAATAAGTCGCTAGCTAGTATACAAATAGCCAGCGTAGTATTCTTCGCCTTCCGAAACCCATACTGGAGATCATAGAGAATATTAAATTGATCAATAAATTTTATCATGCGTTTATAGGTAAGCGGCTCAAAAATCTTATTAACATTCAGAAGATTTGTTAAAGGTCTGTAATTTCAGATCTTTAATATATCACCAGACTTGAAGATTGGAATTACTCGACAAGTTTTCATTATATTTGGATGGATACCATTAAGAACGCTAAAATTATACAAATAAGAAATAATTTTCCCAAGAACATCGGGTATCAATATGCTTGATTTTATACCCATTAAACTATTTCCCTTATCAGGCATCTCTCTCAATATCGTAACAACCTCGACTTCGCCAGCTGGAGTTCCGTACACGATCAAGAGTACTCAAGTAATTAAAGTTTATGTCCCGAGGGAGAGAATCGGTAATTTGTAAAACTACATTTATAAAGTAAGTGTTAACGAAGTCTGCCATACTAAGTCCCTCCACCATTCTTCCTGAATCAGTTACAATTCTACGCATAGAAACCTGTCTCTTACGGCTTAGTATTTCGTTCACATTTGACCATGTACACTTTTCGAATTTTTCATGACAGTGCTTCATTCTCATTATGTTTATTAATCAATAAATACCTTTTTTTATATAATTAATTGTCTTTTCCAAATTAAATCCCTACAATAAGAATTGAATAACGTGAGTTTTCTTCAGACATTTCTTAAGATCAGGCGTCATCCAAGGTGCATTTATCTTATTAGATTTAATTCTCTTACGTTTAATGGGGAGCGATGACTTATATACCTTCCATAGCTTTTCCCAGAACATATCAAAGGCTTCATGGACATCATCCCAGTTAAATACTGGAGCAAAACCAGCAACTGACATTAAGGACACAAAAACCGAGAGTGTATAATCGTTAATCAACCTAGATACAGCCACTTTATAATCACCTTGACAATCATTATTAAACACATAATGGATAGGAAAAGGGTCAGTGAGAGGAAATGTTAAAAAGCCGAGTCGTGATTTGAACCTACCTTAAAGTTAACCCATAATAGTTCAAGCAGAAAATAAGGGGTGACACTATTACTATCATTTATCTTTGTTGGAAGAGCAATTGCACGAAAATATCCATAGCTAAGTATATTGGCAATAAATAAATCAATGAATGTAAATTTTAAAGGATTAAAGAGGTTTAAATTAAAATCCCCTGTTATGACTGCATTGACACCAGCAGGAAACTTGTTCAATACTTTACTGAAAAACTATTCATTAAAATTATATGGATTTGCACTAGGAGATCGATAAACAGAGCAAATGATGTATTTAAAGTTGAGACCAATGAGGTACATAGTAAGTACTTCCATAGAATCATTATGAATGTCATATCACCTAAAATCTCAACATTAAACATCTCATCATACAAAAACCTTAATACCACCGCCATAATTATTTCTATGGATCCCAAAATTCTTGTAACCTTCTATATCAAAACCAGAAAGTTGAACATTAATTAGAAACTTTTACTTCGTCTGAAAACACTGATTAGTTATGATCTAGCAAGTTTACGTCGTAAAACTCGACAGGTCTTTTTATTTCAAAGGTTTTACAACAGCAGGCATAAAAAATAGTACTTCGTATCGGCAAACCGGATTCCGCCTCATGTAATAACCTACAGCTTTCGGACTATGAATAATGTCTGCACCTCTAAACTTCTGTAAATATTCGATCGATCTATGCGTCAACCATTTATAAAGTTTATGATAGATTTTTTTTTTTTGTTTTGTTTATATAGAACTTTTCGCCTTAGTAGTAAACTTTTGTAAATGAGTTGTATAGTAAAGATCGGATATTTTAGATTAGTTTCGTTGGTGAAACCTGATAATTATAGCTTGTTGTGAAGGCAGAAATCTTCTCTATATGTAAAATTCATTATTTAAATCTTGGGACTAATTAAATTTTACTGGCGTTTTAAGCTTGACCTTTGATATTTTTGGTAAAAGGTAAATGTTCCGGGTTATTCTTTTCGTTTAAAGCCTAAAGTAAATAAACTATTTGTTCTAATTTGATTTTGTAAAATAATCTGATTATCTTTATGAAAACAAATTTGATTTTGATGAAAAAAAAAGATCTTGTCTGTGAAAACAATGTTCAGTTTCGTGGACAATTTATAGATGATTGTTTTGCGAAGCAAATATTTTCTATCAAATGGTGCCTATACTTATTTCTTTTTTAATGAGGTTCATTTGGACCTACTCGCAGCGGTGCCCTTTTAGCTTGGAAAAGTTTCCTGCTTTCTGATTGGTAGAATTATCTTGTCCGACCAATCAGCGACCAGGAAACTTTTCCGGGCTAAAGGGGTACTATAGTGCCTCTAACATCTGTAAAGCCACGTATGCCGATATACCCTTCTCTATTTCGAGAGGCAGAATACGAAATAACCTTTTTTATTTCAAGAGCCAGATAACTTTGTGCTCTTTTGGGGTACAACCTTGTCCATTCTCTATTCTATTATTCATCTTCAGAGGTTATTTTATATTTCATGAGTTTTCAGTCGTTGATATGACTACTGTATACGGTCTGTTTTTATTTCAGAGGAAACAAAGTTCTTAACTTTTTACGACAGATATTATATTTATATCATATTTATATTTATATATATATTTACATTCATATCATATTCATATTATATTTATTTCGAATCTATATTATACATATATTATATTATATCATTTTTTATCATCATTATTATAGAAAAACAGAATTATTTTTATTTTTCTTTAAACAAAGCATCTTGCTTTTGTTGTGATTACAATATATCCATGAATAAAGCCTTTTATAGGAAATAATAATTTTCGTCATTATGATGCCAAAAACTTTCCGCCACGGCAGCTGACTTCTTAATCATTTCCAGCTCTTTACATAATAGTTTAAAATCCCTGCAAGTTTCATTACTTTCTGAAGAATACTATGGCCGTATGGTTGATGACTGGAATTTGGCCATTTGCTTAACCCTGACCTTTGACTCGACCCTGACCTTCGACCTTGATGTTTATTAATTGTAGTATCTTTTTATACACCCAAATATGAACCAAGTTTGAAGTCACTGTGTAAACTATATCCAAACTTGTGGATGAATACGTGAATTGGACATTTTGCTTGACTGTGAACTTGAGCTTTGACCCTGACTTAACAAAATTTCATAATTTCCAGCGGTTGCATAACAATTAGTCCCCGTAAGTTTTATTACTCTACGATTAAAATTGTGGTCAGGAAGCTGTTCACCAACACACACACACACACATACAAACAGGGAGTAAAGCATAACCTCCTCCCAGCTTTGTTGGCGGAGGTAAAGATGTGTATTTAGATCTTGGTTCAGCATTCAACCGATAATGGACAATTTAAGAATTTCATAACCAAACTCTCAAATAATGACACAACTGTGTCCTCATGCGAGTGTCTAAGCAATGGAGCGTCATTTAGGTTAAGTGGAAAATGGCTTATCAGACTTTTTTCTTCAGAAGTGACCGCTCGGAAAGAGAGCTTTAAAAAAACTTTTATCTCCAAAAAGTTTTCTCTACAACGTTTAGGTGTTCAAGATGAGACTGTTCACGTTTTCTTCAGCATTGGTATCTATTATTTTGGAATAAATAAAATTATCGATTCATTCATTGATAGATTTTAAGTTTCCTGGCATCCTGACATCAAAAGTTATCCTTCATGAAGATGCTTATTTCGAATTTGATGAATAAAAGTTAGCAATAGAAATATATACTTATTTGCGTAAAGGTAATACACTGTTTACTAAATTCATTTTCTTCAACAACGAGGATCTTTTTATTTTGGAAGAATAGCATGCTTGAAGATACTCATTTCTAATTTGATGAACGTGATTTGAGATTAGAAAATTACACTTATTGCATAACCCTAATTACAATGTTATTCTGCATTACCTAGTCCTTAGAGCTTCAAGATTAAGTCTCTATATATACGGTAAAGTTGAATTTTTTTTTTTTTACATTAATTACTAAAAAATCTTGGGTGTCTGGACACGATGAAGTTAAACATTACTTTTGAATCAAGGACTAAAAAAGTTTAGGTGTCTCCACACGATAGAATTAAAATGCAAATTTTAAAGTACTGTTTGAAATAAAGATTCAATTATCAGGAATTGTTGATGCAAATTCACGTGTGATACTCATCCACTCCCTCCCTCCCCTTAGGCTTCTTTATCAGTATGCTTATCTACTTGGGGAAGATTTAACCTAACCCCCCTTTCTCCCTCGTACCATTTCATATCTATTTGGGATATTTATTCATTATCACAAACTTTTTAATTTTGATTTTTCTCTATTACCAACTTTTTAATCGTTTGAGTTGCGGGGTGCAATGTACATTAGAATGGATATTCAATCATAAATTTTACTATTAGAATTTTCATGAGACGATTACTGACAAACTACTGGAATCTGGTCCGTTCAGTATATAGGTAGGAAATTATAATATGAATTCATTCATCACTGGATAGTACAAAGATCAAAGCTCCGTGGATTAAACACAATCTCTGAACTACGCGCTCAAAACATTATTATAAAAAGATGCTGGAATCATATAAATACATACACATGTGAGAGACAGAGACGGAGAGAGAGAGACAGTCTTAATTTATTTCCAATCAAATTGAGAGATGAATTGCTTAACTTATGAAATCGATGGTTCAGACGCACCAATGATTTTCACGAGGATGATGATGATAATAATAATAATAATAATAATAATAATAATAATAATAATAATAATAATAATAATAATAATAATAATATAATAAAATAATATCATATAATATAATAATAATAATAATAATAAAAATAATAATAATAATAATAATAATAATAATAATAATAATAATAATAGAGTATGAGTAAGAGTAGTATTATAGTACTAACAGTATTATAGTATAAATAGTATTATACTATTAATAGTAATAGTAATGCTGATAATAATGATAGTGATAATAATTATAATAAAAATAATAATAATAAATATCTATCATTATTGTTGTTGTTGTTGTTGTTTTTGTTTTTGTTATTGCAATTTTAATAATTTGAATAATAATAACAATTTTAATAATTTTATTGATAATAATTATAATAATTTGATAATAATAATTTTAGTCATTTTGATCTTAATCATTTTAATAATTTAATAATAATTTTAATAGTAATAATAATAATCATCATCATCATCAGCATCATCATTATCCAAAAGGCGAAATGTAAGATCAGGGTGATACAAGGCATTTGATAAAGATAGCATTTTGCTAGAGAGTTCCTAAGTGAGAGCCTATGGACGCTTATCTTACACAGATGAACAACTTTTCTTTTTTCATATATTTGCAGGAGTACTTTGAATCAACTTTAATGGACTCTAGATATGTTATTTTATTTACCGCACTTTCCACATTTAGACTTCCTTTATATACTTTCGAATTATTGAGGATATTTCAATTTAATATTTAGTAATTTCCTAACGTTTTCACTGATTTTCCTCCATATATTGATATATGCATAGATTTATCTACATAAATACCTACCTATATACTGAACGGACCAGATTCCAGTAGTTTGTCAGTAATCGTCTCATGAAAATTCTAATAGTAAAATTTATGATTGAATATCCATTCTAATGTACATTGCACCCCGCAACTCAAACGATTAAAAAGTTGGTAATAGAGAAAAATCAAAATTAAAAAGTTTGTGATAATGAATAAATATCCCAAATAGATATGAAATGGTACGAGGGAGAAAGGGGGGTTAGGTTAAATCTTCCCCAAGTAGATAAGCATACTGATAAAGAAGCCTAAGGGGAGGGAGGGAGTGGATGAGTATCACACGTGAATTTGCATCAACAATTCCTGATAATTGAATCTTTATTTCAAACAGTACTTTAAAATTTGCATTTTAATTCTATCGTGTGGAGACACCTAAACTTTTTTAGTCCTTGATTCAAAAGTAATGTTTAACTTCATCGTGTCCAGACACCCAAGATTTTTTAGTAATTAATGTAAAAAAAAAAAAATTCAACTTTACCGTATATATAGAGACTTAATCTTGAAGCTCTAAGGACTAGGTAATGCAGAATAACATTGTAATTAGGGTTATGCAATAAGTGTAATTTTCTAATCTCAAATCACGTTCATCAAATTAGAAATGAGTATCTTCAAGCATGCTATTCTTCCAAAATAAAAAGATCCTCGTTGTTGAAGAAAATGAATTTAGTAAACAGTGTATTACCTTTACGCAAATAAGTATATATTTCTATTGCTAACTTTTATTCATCAAATTCGAAATAAGCATCTTCATGAAGGATAACTTTTGATGTCAGGATGCCAGGAAACTTAAAATCTATCAATGAATGAATCGATAATTTTATTTATTCCAAAATAATAGATACCAATGCTGAAGAAAACGTGAACAGTCTCATCTTGAACACCTAAACGTTGTAGAGAAAACTTTTTGGAGATAAAAGTTTTTTTAAAGCTCTCTTTCCGAGCGGTCACTTCTGAAGAAAAAAGTCTGATAAGCCATTTTCCACTTAACCTAAATGACGCTCCATTGCTTAGACACTCGCATGAGGACACAGTTGTGTCATTATTTGAGAGTTTGGTTATGAAATTCTTAAATTGTCCATTATCGGTTGAATGCTGAACCAAGATCTAAATACACATCTTTACCTCCGCCAACAAAGCTGGGAGGAGGTTATGCTTTACTCCCTGTTTGTATGTGTGTGTGTGTGTGTGTGTGTTGGTGAACAGCTTCCTGACCACAATTTTAATCGTAGAGTAATAAAACTTACGGGGACTAATTGTTATGCAACCGCTGGAAATTATGAAATTTTGTTAAGTCAGGGTCAAAGCTCAAGTTCACAGTCAAGCAAAATGTCCAATTCACGTATTCATCCACAAGTTTGGATATAGTTTACACAGTGACTTCAAACTTGGTTCATATTTGGGTGTATAAAAAGATACTACAATTAATAAACATCAAGGTCGAAGGTCAGGGTCGAGTCAAAGGTCAGGGTTAAGCAAATGGCCAAATTCCAGTCATCAACCATACGGCCATAGTATTCTTCAGAAAGTAATGAAACTTGCAGGGATTTTAAACTATTATGTAAAGAGCTGGAAATGATTAAGAAGTCAGCTGCCTTGGCGGAAAGTTTTTGGCATCATAATGACGAAAATTATTATTTCCTATAAAAGGCTTTATTCATGGATATATTGTAATCACAACAAAAGCAAGATGCTTTGTTTAAAGAAAAATAAAAATAATTCTGTTTTTCTATAATAATGATGATAAAAAATGATATAATATAATATATGTATAATATAGATTCGAAATAAATATAATATGAATATGATATGAATGTAAATATATATATAAATATAAATATGATATAAATATAATATCTGTCGTAAAAAGTTAAGAACTTTGTTTCCTCTGAAATAAAAACAGACCGTATACAGTAGTCATATCAACGACTGAAAACTCATGAAATATAAAATAACCTCTGAAGATGAATAATAGAATAGAGAATGGACAAGGTTGTACCCCAAAAGAGCACAAAGTTATCTGGCTCTTGAAATAAAAAAGGTTATTTCGTATTCTGCCTCTCGAAATAGAGAAGGGTATATCGGCATACGTGGCTTTACAGATGTTAGAGGCACTATAGTACCCCTTTAGCCCGGAAAAGTTTCCTGGTCGCTGATTGGTCGGACAAGATAATTCTACCAATCAGAAAGCAGGAAACTTTTCCAAGCTAAAAGGGCACCGCTGCGAGTAGGTCCAAATGAACCTCATTAAAAAAGAAATAAGTATAGGCACCATTTGATAGAAAATATTTGCTTCGCAAAACAATCATCTATAAATTGTCCACGAAACTGAACATTGTTTTCACAGACAAGATCTTTTTTTTTCATCAAAATCAAATTTGTTTTCATAAAGATAATCAGATTATTTTACAAAATCAAATTAGAACAAATAGTTTATTTACTTTAGGCTTTAAACGAAAAGAATAACCCGGAACATTTACCTTTTACCAAAAATATCAAAGGTCAAGCTTAAAACGCCAGTAAAATTTAATTAGTCCCAAGATTTAAATAATGAATTTTACATATAGAGAAGATTTCTGCCTTCACAACAAGCTATAATTATCAGGTTTCACCAACGAAACTAATCTAAAATATCCGATCTTTACTATACAACTCATTTACAAAAGTTTACTACTAAGGCGAAAAGTTCTATATAAACAAAACGAAAAAAAAAATCTATCATAAACTTTATAAATGGTTGACGCATAGATCGATCGAATATTTACAGAAGTTTAGAGGTGCAGACATTATTCATAGTCCGAAAGCTGTAGGTTATTACATGAGGCTGAATCCGGTTTGCCGATACGAAGTACTATTTTTTATGCCTGCTGTTGTAAAACCTTTGAAATAAAAAGACCTGTCGAGTTTTACGACGTAAACTTGCTAGATCATAACTAATCAGTGTTTTCAGACGAAATTTACATTCATTGATTTATTTATTGCCAATATACTTAGCTATGGATATTTTCGTGCAATTGCTCTTCCAACAAAGATAAATGATAGTAATAGTGTCACCCCTTATTTTCTGCTTGAACTATTATGGGTTAACTTTAAGGTAGGTTCAAATCACGACTCGGCTTTTTAACATTTCCTCTCACTGACCCTTTTCCTATCCATTATGTGTTTAATAATGATTGTCAAGGTGATTATAAAGTGGCTGTATCTAGGTTGATTAACGATTATACACTCTCGGTTTTTGTGTCCTTAATGTCAGTTGCTGGTTTTGCTCCAGTATTTAACTGGGATGATGTCCATGAAGCCTTTGATATGTTCTGGGAAAAGCTATGGAAGGTATATAAGTCATCGCTCCCCATTAAACGTAAGAGAATTAAATCTAATAAGATAAATGCACCTTGGATGACGCCTGATCTTAAGAAATGTCTGAAGAAAACTCACGTTATTCAATTCTTATTGTAGGGATTTAATTTGGAAAAGACAATTAATTATATAAAAAAAGGTATTTATTGATTAATAAACATAATGAGAATGAAGCACTGTCATGAAAAATTCGAAAAGTGTACATGGTCAAATGTGAACGAAATACTAAGCCGTAAGAGACAGGTTTCTATGCGTAGAATTGTAACTGATTCAGGAAGAATGGTGGAGGGACTTAGTATGGCAGACTTCGTTAACACTTACTTTATAAATGTAGTTTTACAAATTACCGATTCTCTCCCTCGGGACATAAACTTTAATTACTTGAGTACTCTTGATCGTGTACGGAACTCCAGCTGGCGAAGTCGAGGTTGTTACGATATTGAGAGAGATGCCTGATAAGGGAAATAGTTTAATGGGTATAAAATCAAGCATATTGATACCCGATGTTCTTGGGAAAATTATTTCTTATTTGTATAATTTTAGCGTTCTTAATGGTATCCATCCAAATATAATGAAAACTTGTCGAGTAATTCCAATCTTCAAGTCTGGTGATATATTAAAGATCTGAAATTACAGACCTTTAACAAATCTTCTGAATGTTAATAAGATTTTTGAGCCGCTTACCTATAAACGCATGATAAAATTTATTGATCAATTTAATATTCTCTATGATCTCCAGTATGGGTTTCGGAAGGCGAAGAATACTACGCTGGCTATTTGTATACTAACTAGCGACTTATTACAGACTTATCATGATAAGTCCTATACAGTTGCCTTATTTCTCTATCTGAGTAAGGCTTTTGACAGCATAAATAGGACGCTGCTTTGAGAAAAATTATCAATTTGTGGATTTAGAGGAGTTACAAATTAATTTTGGTCATCGTATTTGTCCGATAGAAAGCAGTATGTAAACATTGGCGATTAAGTCTAGCATTAGACGTTGATTCTGGAGTTCCTCAGGGGTCTGTTTGGGGACCAATATTATTCAACATTTTCATAAATGATATAGTGAAGTCGGAAGCGCTAAATAATATATTTGCGGATGATGCTGCCTTTTACGTCACTGACAGTTCGTTTGAATTATGTATTGATGAAGTTGGTATGTTGACTAACTGTTCTTTATGATACTGTTATTCCAGAAATTTGATGATAAGGGAGGAAAACTGTAAGTGATCTACGCGGAACTAGAATGGTTGGAGAGAATTTCTTGATGAGAACAAAGAATGAGTAAGAACATGAAGACTTGAGATAAAATTCTGTTTTACAAGTTACGACCCTAGTTAATATTATTTTGGTGGATGGTTCGAGGACTCGATTATTATTATTATTATTATTATTATTATTATTGTTGTTGTTGTTGTTGTTGTTGTTGTTGTTGTTGTTGTTGTTGTTGCTGAAGATTTTGTTTATGTTGTGTCTAACTATTAAAGCTAAATATTGAAATGACATATTTTAAGAACAGTAACAACATTAAAATTGGTCTTCCATATATAAACTAAAAAGAGACATATCCGTGCAACTTAAAAACATTCGCTGCAAGTTTGAACTTTTGAAATTGCACTGATACAACCACCTCCTTAGGAAGATTGTTCTACTTGAACTATTTGCAAAAGGCAAAAAAGAAAAAGGTCGAGAATGCTCTGCGAAATGGCTGATGTCATGAATGATGGGGTGTCTGTTGGTGATAGTGAAAAGAGTCACATGTTTTGAAAGTTGTTAATGGTGATTGTATAAAACTATGAGAATGAATCGACACTACAGTAGATGATGGAGCAATAGAGGCTGATGTGTTTATTTGAGGAGTTGGAACTTCCATTTAAAGACGATGATTTGAGAGTAAATGTTACTGAATATGGTAAGAGGAGAGAAGAGATTCAACCTGAGGGAGTCAAAGGTGGATCATAGAATGGGATCATGAATCCAGTTGAGCTTAATGAAGGTAAAGCCAGGTGTTGAAATTCCTGAGATGAACTGATTTTGGAATAAGAAATCTTGAAAATATTTTTATATAAATCGATACTTGAAAAGTTATAACGTGAGTTGACATATGTAATAATGCGTTCTGTGGTTATTTGATTATCTGGAGAGACCGGGAAACGAAATTTATGAATCAATGTTGTTGATGGAAGAACCCGAAGTGGCTATTAGAAAATAGGTTGAGCATTCACTTGAGAAAGGTGGGCTAGTTAGTTAGATATCTTTCTGAATGTCTCCGTCAGGATCTATTCTTGATTCAAAAATAGATATCGATCACCTCAAGATATTTATCTAATTCATACAATTTACTATGTTTAATATGTAGCTAAATCATTATTGTACACCCTGCAACAAAACCGGTGTCACCTCGCCAGACCTGTCTTGGATGCATCTTGCCATTCTTGCCCTCAAAGGTGGCTCGACGTTTAAACAACCAGGACATCGTTAGGGTGGTTCGAATGTGAGGAGGAGGGAATCTACCGATATCAGTTCAAGAAGTGTGAGGACTAATGATATATATATATATATATATATATATATATATATATATATATATATATATATATATATATATATATATATATATATATATATATATATATATATATATATATATATATATATATATATATAGGAAAGAGATAGAGCGGTCTTATCTCTTATTCTTTTAAGAAAGGCAATCGTTTTCGAGAATAGATATCGAAAAATATAATCACACCGATATATTTTAATACCTTATAAAATTTTTATATGGAACATCCTTAAATATTGTGGGAATTGACTATTCCAATTACTATACGTCAGAATGTTATATCCTTTGTTTGTATTATCATAGCATCTGCTCTCTCTCTCTCTCTCTCTCTCTCTCTCTCTCTCTCTCTCTCTCTCTCTCTCTCTCTCTCTCTCTTTAATTCAAGAATAAGTTAGATAAGATCATAAGAACTCTAAATGCTTATGTATCCAATGTTTTATATTATTTGGATGTTCCCAAGGATCACACAAGACCGCTAACTATTTTGCAAGTTGGTTTTGGAATTGTATTTCTTTCGGGTGAAGATCCCATGTTCCAAAGATGTTCAATGACCACCTAAAAACAATGTTAGAACGATATATGCCAGTTTTCATTGTGAGTTGGAATCATTGATATTAAATGTTATCAATAGGGGTATTACCATCATCATCATCACTTCATAAATGTTAATATGCAAACCTCGTGAAGCCATACATTAATATCACCCAATTGCCGCCTCTCCACCACCATCCTTCTACCCTCATCCCCAATGTTTGAGGTTTAAAGGCCTCACAGTTATGATAAGATCCTTCTTGTGGAAGTTTTTTAGTAAATGAAAAACAAAATACTAAGATGACAATATTTCAAACAGTTTTCTTTCCAGGTGTTTCCAATTATTTCAAAATTATAAATAGCGAAGTAAATATGCAAAAGACTGAGTGAACAGATATCGAGAGTAGTGGATTTCTTAAAGAGCTTACCGGGAGAAATCCTATAAGGTTTTGGACAACCGGTCATGAAACGACAAATGAAATCGTAACAATACGGAGAGTTACTGCTAAGGAAATATTTTATTTGCCTTGGGAAGGGTGAAAGCAGATAGACTCGGACCTTTGAGCATTGAGCAATCGTCACCAGGGAAGGGTGTTTGCTTGGAAGTGAGCGACTTGCCCAGATTATTTGATCGATTGATTGATTGATTAGGAGTATTCTGTCCGGACATATAAGGTTGTTGACGCCGAATTAGATAATTTGAGTAAACGATGTGTTGATAGTTTAATCTTTTATACCCTACATCCTATATACCATATTATCACTATAATAGTGTACCAATTAATACTGTCATTGCATGTCATTTCACATATTTCATTTTCACCAATCACTGAAACAAAATAGATTATGTTAACTAATGATGCATTTTAAATCTCCAACCTTAGACTAATATATATATATATATATATATATATATATATATATATATATATATATATATATATATATATATATATATATATATATACACACACACACACACATATATATATATATATATATATATATATATATATATATATATATATATATATACGTATATATATATATATATATATGTATATATATATATATATATATATATATATATATATATATATATATATATATATACGTATATATATATATATATATATATATATATATATATATATATATATATATATATATATATATGATACTATTTTCCCTAAGAGGGCTAGAGCCAAGTGGAACGTGACAAAAGCTGACCCCAACCACACCGAGCTACTTGGCTCATGATCGAAATCAAAGGAAAACAGTGAAATCAACAACTAAACCTTTAAACCTTATTACCTTCGAAATTTTGAACAACGACCACTTACTAATAATTAGTGACCCAATAGGTGCTATTTGAAATGACACATTTTTACCGCTTAAATATAAACCGTTAAGTATATGTATGTAGAGAGAGAGAGAGAGAGAGAGAGAGAGGAGAGAGAGAGAGAGAGAGAGAGAGAGAGAGAGAGAGAGAGAGAGAGAGAGAGAGAGAGAGAAGGGGGGATGCTTAGGAAAATGCAAACGAAGGATATTTCCGTGTTATGAATATTAATATGAGTAGTTGGTTCCAATATTATTCAAGAAAATTTTATTTAGAAATAGGATAGGAAAATTCAAATAAAGAGTTATGATGGAATATCTTGATGAATTAGTTTCGATATGATATTAGATTACATTTTTTAAAAGAATAAAAAAAAGTTCTCTCTCTTTTCATATATATTTCATCCATCATCGCATTTCTTTGAGTGATATTGGTAATTTCCGTCCTCCTCCACATTCGAGCCATCCTAACGATGTCTCGGTTGTTTAATGTTGGCCACCTTTCAGGGCAAGAGGGGCATGATCTCTCCAAGTCAGATCTGGCCATGTGACACCGGTTTTGTTGCTGGGTGTACTATGCTAACCTTGAGTACATAGTAAGAAAAATGTACCGTTAGATGAATTGAATTGACTAAACCACAATTTACTAATACTTAAATTTCCAAACTATTCCCTACCATTGTTAGTTAGCTAACGGCCCTCATTCTTCTTTCACCCATCTTCTCTATTGGCTGAAAAACAAGTTTTCTTTACATCCTTTTGTCAAGCATCCTTCAGTTTCCCTTTATAGAATATGTATGATCCAAGGCATCTTATTGATGAAACGTTGCAAGTTATGTAAGTTGATTTTTAGGATATGATATAGCCTACATGCCATATATGAAAGTGAACAACAAATAGTTATCTTGCGGTAAGAAATATTATAACTGAATATCAAATATTTCTGAAGGAAATTACATAATATAACCATATTCTTACCTGGTCATAGTTTGCTGACAAACTCAGATCAATCTGGAGTCGTGATTTCATTTCAAAGGGTTTAATGCAAATAAAAATCTATGAGGGACCGCAAAGTCTTCAAACACGCAAATTCTCACAAATCTTTTACTTCACAATTTCATCGTAAAATATATTGATATTAAATCAAATTGATTATAAACTGTCAGAATTGACTCTCTTGCAACGAGCTTGGTATTGGGGTATGTCAAGTCTTATTTA
>NC_090728.1:146125570-146128070 GCF_036898095.1 Palaemon carinicauda
CTCGTATTCGTTATTTTGATTTCTTTTCTCGTGAGTGTTTGTGTTTCCATTCCTTTAACATTGTGGAAATCTTAATGTCTACTTTTGTATTAAATGAATAAGAAATAAATTGTCTAGCTAAGAGAAAAAAAAGAAAAAAAATGGAAAGGGAAACCCTAACACCCAAACCATCCAAGGATTTGTAGGTTGGCCAGGTCACCAGCCACCCGTTGAGATACTACCGCTAGAGAGTTATGAGGTCCTTTAACTGGCCAGACAGTAGAACATTGGATCCTTCTCTCTGGTTACGGTTCAATTTTTCCTCTGTCCCCTTACACCTCACAATACTGAGATTACCAAATAATCCTTCTCAAGAGGTCAACTACTGCACTGTAACTGTTCAATGGTCACTTTCCTCTTGGTAAGGGTAGAAGAGACTATTTAGCTATGATAAGCAGCTCTTCTAGGGGAGGGTTACTCCAAAATGAAACCATTGTTCTCGAGTCTTAGATAGTGCCATAGCCTCTGTGCCATAGCTTCTTACTGTCTTGGGTTAGTTCTCTTGCTTGAGGGTACACTCGGGGGCACTATTCTATCTTATTTCTCTTCCTTTTGCTTTGTTAAAATTTCTATAGTTTATGTAAGAAATTTTTTTTTTAATGTTGTTACTGTTCTTAAAATATTTTACTTTTCCTCACTGGGCTATTTTCCTTGTTGGAGCCCCTGGGCTTATAGCATTCTTCTTTTCAAACTAGGGTTGTAGATTAGCAAGTAATAATAATAATGATAATAATAATAATAATAATAATAATAATAATAATAATAATAATAATAATTGTGTCCTATGGTTGACAGGATATCTAATCACGTGTGCGTGCAGTCATAAGTTTTATATATATATATATATATATATATATATATATATATATATATATATATATATATATATATATATATATATATATATATATATATATATATATATATATATTTATATATATATATGTATATATATATATATATATATACATATATATATATATATATATATATATATATATATATATATATATATATATATATATATACATATATATATACATATATTTATATATATATATATATATATATATATACATATATATATACATATATTTATATATATATATATATATATATATATATATATATATATATATATATATATATATATATATATATATCCATTTTCTAACATCCATTCACACACACAAGCGAACTTAAAGCAAGGTCCTCTATAGCCCTATTTATTCTTTTTTGTTAGAAAAATAGGGGGACTATATTGTGTGTGCATCAACTTCATATACCTCAACATTTTTCCAGTGATTTTCCAGTGATTTCGAAGGGATCCATTTGATTATCTATCCAACATATCGTCCTAGTTTCTTAAACTGGAACATTAATAAACAAACTAACCCCATCCAGAATGTTGTTTTCACGCTGTCGACGAATATTATAGGATTCAAAGGGATATTCTGTTGACGTAAGGGCTTGAAATGTCGGGATTTGTTAATCCAGTGTGTATTACAAGGTTTATGAATTTTGACTCTCTTAATGATTTCCAGATCTGTAGTCGCTAAACACCTTAGGCAACTGAAATCTTTCTGCAACCATTTGACTGTAACTACTCTGTGGCTTGACCGCTCTTCAGTGTTGGTTGTTACTCTTCTCTCCCGAAATCCCGTGTGTAGTGCGGAACATCAGTTTCATTTTCATGTCCCCCACTCTCCAAAAAAGACATAAAACTGCAGATTTATTTGCCCTTACTGAGGATGATGCTTCCTCTATCTCATAGTTCCATGGAAGTTTTTCTAAGGGGTTTACGAGATTCTGCTAGAGAATGTACTGCAATGCCTTACGCCTCTCAGACAAATTTGTCAATGATATTGTTAGCAAAGCCTTCCCTTCGCCCATAAAGGTTTAAATGCCACTCATGAGTGGCAGAGGCAAAGGACAGTGATATTGCTCTATCGAGCAGGGCAATGTCCTAGAGACTACCCATATATACATTGATCAGGGCCCAAGCCCCTTCTCCACCCAAGGTAGGAACAAGGAGGCCAGGCAATGGCTACTGAAGATTCAGCAGATAGACCTATAGGCTCCCCCAAGCCCTCCAATCCTTAGCTCACAAGGATGGTGAGGTTGCAGCGACCAAAGGAACTAACGAGTTTGAGCGGGACTCTAACCTCAGTCTGGCGTTCACCATTCAGGGACGTTACCGCATGGGCCACCACACCCCTTTCTTTGGTATTTAGAGTCAGCCAATAAGTATTTCAGTTTCAGTGGTCAAGTATTCTTCAGGTAATAGATGTATGAGTGTATAATTATAGCAGTGTCATCTGGTCCTCTTTTATAGATTGATTTCAACACTAAATTAGCGTAATTGTCCTGATATTTGGGGTTATGTGCAAGACTGCCATGGGGAATCATTCATTCATGACATGTTATCTTTCCTAACTCTATTTATTCATGTTTTTCCAAA
>NC_090728.1:146143070-146148070 GCF_036898095.1 Palaemon carinicauda
ACTAGGGTCGTAACTTGTAAAACAGAATTTTATCTCAAGTCTTCATGTTCTTACTCATTCTTTGTTCTCATCAAGAAATTCTCTCCAACCATTCTAGTTCCGCGTAGATCACTTACAGTTTTCCTCCCTTATCATCAAATTTCTGGAATAACAGTATCATAAAGAACAGTTAGTCAACATACCAACTTCATCAATACATAATTCAAACGAACTGTCAGTGACGTAAAAGGCAGCATCATCCGCAAATATATTATTTAGCGCTTCCGACTTCACTATATCATTTATGAAAATGTTGAATAATATTGGTCCCCAAACAGACCCCTGAGGAACTCCAGAATCAACGTCTAATGCTAGACTTAATCGCCAATGTTTACATACTGCTTTCTATCGGACAAATACGATGACCAAAATTAATTTGTAACTCCTCTAAATCCACAAATTGATAATTTTTCTCAAAGCAGCGTCCTATTTATGCTGTCAAAAGCCTTACTCAGATAGAGAAATAAGGCAACTGTATAGGACTTATCATGATAAGTCTGTAATAAGTCGCTAGTTAGTATACAAATAGCCAGCGTAGTATTCTTCGCCTTCCGAAACCCATACTAGAGATCATAGAGAATATTAAATTGATCAATAAATTTTATCATGCGTTTATAGGTAAGCGGCTCAAAAATCTTATTAACATTCAGAAGATTTGTTAAAGGTCTGTAATTTCAGATCTTTAATATATCACCAGACTTGAAGATTGGAATTACTCGACAAGTTTTCATTATATTTGGATGGATACCATTAAGAACGCTAAAATTATACAAATAAGAAATAATTTTCCCAAGAACATCGGGTATCAATATGCTTGATTTTATACCCATTAAACTATTTCCCTTATCAGGCATCTCTCTCAATATCGTAACAACCTCGACTTCGCCAGCTGGAGTTCCGTACACGATCAAGAGTACTCAAGTAATTAAAGTTTATGTCCCGAGGGAGAGAATCGGTAATTTGTAAAACTACATTTATAAAGTAAGTGTTAACGAAGTCTGCCATACTAAGTCCCTCCACCATTCTTCCTGAATCAGTTACAATTCTACGCATAGAAACCTGTCTCTTACGGCTTAGTATTTCGTTCACATTTGACCATGTACACTTTTCGAATTTTTCATGACAGTGCTTCATTCTCATTATGTTTATTAATCAATAAATACCTTTTTTTATATAATTAATTGTCTTTTCCAAATTAAATCCCTACAATAAGAATTGAATAACGTGAGTTTTCTTCAGACATTTCTTAAGATCAGGCGTCATCCAAGGTGCATTTATCTTATTAGATTTAATTCTCTTACGTTTAATGGGGAGCGATGACTTATATACCTTCCATAGCTTTTCCCAGAACATATCAAAGGCTTCATGGACATCATCCCAGTTAAATACTGGAGCAAAACCAGCAACTGACATTAAGGACACAAAAACCGAGAGTGTATAATCGTTAATCAACCTAGATACAGCCACTTTATAATCACCTTGACAATCATTATTAAACACATAATGGATAGGAAAAGGGTCAGTGAGAGGAAATGTTAAAAAGCCGAGTCGTGATTTGAACCTACCTTAAAGTTAACCCATAATAGTTCAAGCAGAAAATAAGGGGTGACACTATTACTATCATTTATCTTTGTTGGAAGAGCAATTGCACGAAAATATCCATAGCTAAGTATATTGGCAATAAATAAATCAATGAATGTAAATTTTAAAGGATTAAAGAGGTTTAAATTAAAATCCCCTGTTATGACTGCATTGACACCAGCAGGAAACTTGTTCAATACTTTACTGAAAAACTATTCATTAAAATTATATGGATTTGCACTAGGAGATCGATAAACAGAGCAAATGATGTATTTAAAGTTGAGACCAATGAGGTACATAGTAAGTACTTCCATAGAATCATTATGAATGTCATATCACCTAAAATCTCAACATTAAACATCTCATCATACAAAAACCTTAATACCACCGCCATAATTATTTCTATGGATCCCAAAATTCTTGTAACCTTCTATATCAAAACCAGAAAGTTGAACATTAATTAGAAACTTTTACTTCGTCTGAAAACACTGATTAGTTATGATCTAGCAAGTTTACGTCGTAAAACTCGACAGGTCTTTTTATTTCAAAGGTTTTACAACAGCAGGCATAAAAAATAGTACTTCGTATCGGCAAACCGGATTCCGCCTCATGTAATAACCTACAGCTTTCGGACTATGAATAATGTCTGCACCTCTAAACTTCTGTAAATATTCGATCGATCTATGCGTCAACCATTTATAAAGTTTATGATAGATTTTTTTTTTCGTTTTGTTTATATAGAACTTTTCGCCTTAGTAGTAAACTTTTGTAAATGAGTTGTATAGTAAAGATCGGATATTTTAGATTAGTTTCGTTGGTGAAACCTGATAATTATAGCTTGTTGTGAAGGCAGAAATCTTCTCTATATGTAAAATTCATTATTTAAATCTTGGGACTAATTAAATTTTACTGGCGTTTTAAGCTTGACCTTTGATATTTTTGGTAAAAGGTAAATGTTCCGGGTTATTCTTTTCGTTTAAAGCCTAAAGTAAATAAACTATTTGTTCTAATTTGATTTTGTAAAATAATCTGATTATCTTTATGAAAACAAATTTGATTTTGATGAAAAAAAAAGATCTTGTCTGTGAAAACAATGTTCAGTTTCGTGGACAATTTATAGATGATTGTTTTGCGAAGCAAATATTTTCTATCAAATGGTGCCTATACTTATTTCTTTTTTAATGAGGTTCATTTGGACCTACTCGCAGCGGTGCCCTTTTAGCTTGGAAAAGTTTCCTGCTTTCTGATTGGTAGAATTATCTTGTCCGACCAATCAGCGACCAGGAAACTTTTCCGGGCTAAAGGGGTACTATAGTGCCTCTAACATCTGTAAAGCCACGTATGCCGATATACCCTTCTCTATTTCGAGAGGCAGAATACGAAATAACCTTTTTTATTTCAAGAGCCAGATAACTTTGTGCTCTTTTGGGGTACAACCTTGTCCATTCTCTATTCTATTATTCATCTTCAGAGGTTATTTTATATTTCATGAGTTTTCAGTCGTTGATATGACTACTGTATACGGTCTGTTTTTATTTCAGAGGAAACAAAGTTCTTAACTTTTTACGACAGATATTATATTTATATCATATTTATATTTATATATATATTTACATTCATATCATATTCATATTATATTTATTTCGAATCTATATTATACATATATTATATTATATCATTTTTTATCATCATTATTATAGAAAAACAGAATTATTTTTATTTTTCTTTAAACAAAGCATCTTGCTTTTGTTGTGATTACAATATATCCATGAATAAAGCCTTTTATAGGAAATAATAATTTTCGTCATTATGATGCCAAAAACTTTCCGCCACGGCAGCTGACTTCTTAATCATTTCCAGCTCTTTACATAATAGTTTAAAATCCCTGCAAGTTTCATTACTTTCTGAAGAATACTATGGCCGTATGGTTGATGACTGGAATTTGGCCATTTGCTTAACCCTGACCTTTGACTCGACCCTGACCTTCGACCTTGATGTTTATTAATTGTAGTATCTTTTTATACACCCAAATATGAACCAAGTTTGAAGTCACTGTGTAAACTATATCCAAACTTGTGGATGAATACGTGAATTGGACATTTTGCTTGACTGTGAACTTGAGCTTTGACCCTGACTTAACAAAATTTCATAATTTCCAGCGGTTGCATAACAATTAGTCCCCGTAAGTTTTATTACTCTACGATTAAAATTGTGGTCAGGAAGCTGTTCACCAACACACACACACACACATACAAACAGGGAGTAAAGCATAACCTCCTCCCAGCTTTGTTGGCGGAGGTAAAGATGTGTATTTAGATCTTGGTTCAGCATTCAACCGATAATGGACAATTTAAGAATTTCATAACCAAACTCTCAAATAATGACACAACTGTGTCCTCATGCGAGTGTCTAAGCAATGGAGCGTCATTTAGGTTAAGTGGAAAATGGCTTATCAGACTTTTTTCTTCAGAAGTGACCGCTCGGAAAGAGAGCTTTAAAAAAACTTTTATCTCCAAAAAGTTTTCTCTACAACGTTTAGGTGTTCAAGATGAGACTGTTCACGTTTTCTTCAGCATTGGTATCTATTATTTTGGAATAAATAAAATTATCGATTCATTCATTGATAGATTTTAAGTTTCCTGGCATCCTGACATCAAAAGTTATCCTTCATGAAGATGCTTATTTCGAATTTGATGAATAAAAGTTAGCAATAGAAATATATACTTATTTGCGTAAAGGTAATACACTGTTTACTAAATTCATTTTCTTCAACAACGAGGATCTTTTTATTTTGGAAGAATAGCATGCTTGAAGATACTCATTTCTAATTTGATGAACGTGATTTGAGATTAGAAAATTACACTTATTGCATAACCCTAATTACAATGTTATTCTGCATTACCTAGTCCTTAGAGCTTCAAGATTAAGTCTCTATATATACGGTAAAGTTGAATTTTTTTTTTTTTACATTAATTACTAAAAAATCTTGGGTGTCTGGACACGATGAAGTTAAACATTACTTTTGAATCAAGGACTAAAAAAGTTTAGGTGTCTCCACACGATAGAATTAAAATGCAAATTTTAAAGTACTGTTTGAAATAAAGATTCAATTATCAGGAATTGTTGATGCAAATTCACGTGTGATACTCATCCACTCCCTCCCTCCCCTTAGGCTTCTTTATCAGTATGCTTATCTACTTGGGGAAGATTTAACCTAACCCCCCTTTCTCCCTCGTACCATTTCATATCTATTTGGGATATTTATTCATTATCACAAACTTTTTAATTTTGATTTTTCTCTATTACCAACTTTTTAATCGTTTGAGTTGCGGGGTGCAATGTACATTAGAATGGATATTCAATCATAAATTTTACTATTA
>NC_090728.1:146155106-146180106 GCF_036898095.1 Palaemon carinicauda
TTGCTAGTGTCGTTGCGCAGGAAGACGTGCGTTGCAGAGTGCAAGTCAGTTGGTATGTGATGCTTCGCTAGGGGCTTGTAAGTCTGGCGGCACGGAGTAAATTTTCCCACGACGTGACGTATGCGCTGGAGATCGTCGGAGGAGGTTGTAGAAGGAAAAAATTCAGCAGGGACGACCATTTCACCATTTCATCTGCCGAGACGTCGAGGGCATCTTTAGGAGTGGTCCTTAGTCCCAGGAGGATCCAGGGAAGCTGAGTAAACCAGTTGTAATCCTTGCAGCGGGACATCAAAGCTGCTTTGAGGGTGCGGTGAAAACGTTCAACCATTCCATTGGCAGCGGGGTTGTAGGCCGTTGTCTGATGTAGGGTGATGCCCAGGAGATTCACTAATGACGTCCACAATTGAGAAGTGAAAGTGGTTCCCCTGTCAGAAGTAATATGCTCTGGGATACCGAATCTTGAAATCCATCCAGAGAGTAAGGAAGATGTACATGAGGCGGACGTTGCAGTTTCCATGGGAATGGCTTCAGGTCAACGAGTGGAGCGGTCGATGACGGTAAACAGGTAACGATGTCATTGTGATGTGGTTAGGGGGCCTACAACGTCGACGTGAATGTGGGAGAAACGACGCTGAGGTTGAGGAAAGGTGCCCACTCCTGAATCCGCGTGTCGATGTACTTTGGAAGTTTGGCAAGAAGTACAGGCACGGACCCAATCCTTAGCATTCTTAGAAATGCCGTGCCAAATGAACTTTGCCTTCAGCAGCTGTGCAGTAGAATGGCACAAGGGATGTGAAAGGCAGTGAATGAAATCAAACACCTGTCGGCGCATGGGAGCAGGAATCCAAGGTCGCGGTCTACCAGTACTGACGTCACAGAGGAGGGTGGTGTAGGAGTCTTCGAGGGGAAAATCTTCCCAATGGAGGGACGTGCAGGATGTCCTACAAGCTTGATACTCTGGATCCTGTCGTTGGGCTTCAGCCAGGGCGTTGTAATCCAATCCTAGTTGAACGGCAGCCAACGTGTTTCCTGACAGGGCATCGGCAACGGGATTAATCTTCCCAGGGAAGTATTGGAGGGTGCAATTGTATTCAGCCACGTCGGAGAGATGTCAGCGTTGACGGGCGGACCAGGCTATATGCACCAGAGGCATGTGGTCTGTGCGAATGACGAAGGGCGTACCTTCTAAGAAATGGCGAAAGTGACGGACAGCCAAGTGCACCGCCAGCAATTCTCGATAGAAGGTAGAATAACCCGATTCTGCCTTGGATAGTTTTCTGCTGAAGAAGGGCAATGGGCGGGGCAAGCCTTTGACCACCTGCTCGAGTACTGCACCAATAGCGACGTCGCTGGCATCGGCGGAGAGAAGGAGAGGGACGTGTGGGATAGGAAAAGTGAGAGCCGCAGCAGTTGATAGGGCCTTGTTTGCATTGCAGAAGGCTGCTTCATGAAGGGGACCCCACTTCATGTCCTTTGGCTTACCCTTGAGGGAGGCATAGAGGGGAGCAAGAGTGGCGGCAATGGCTGGCAGAAAACGGTGATAATAGTTGATCATGCCCAAGAATTCCTGCAGAGCTTTCACGGTCGAGGGCGCGGGTAAGTTCTGAACGGCTGCTACTTTATCAGGGAGGGGATGGACTCCTTCAGGAGTGATACGGTGCCCTAAGAACGACACTTCATTGGCGCCAAAGGTACACTTGTTGTACCGGACTATAAGGCCATTTTGTTGCAGGCGGTTGAGCACGATGCGCAGGTGACGGAGGTGTTCCTCTTTTGAGGAGGAGAACAAAAGTATGTCGTCCACATAACATACACAGAAAGGGAGGTCCCCTAAGATGCCATCCATAAGACGTTGAAACGTTGCCCCAGCATTACGAAGGCCAAAACAGGAGTAATTGAAGGTGTATGTACCAAACGGAGTGGTGATGACGGTGTTGGGGATGTCTTCTGGGTTCATAGGCACCTGATAATACCCCTTCAGGAGGTCGAGCGTAGAGAAAACCTTCGCTTTGTGCATATAGGAGGTCACGTCGGCAATGTTTGGGAGGGGGTAGTGATCCGGTTCTGTTTGCATGTTCAGGCGCCTGTAATCCCCGCACGGACGGAGGGAGCCGTCTTTCTTCAGAACGATGTGTAAGGGTGACGACCATGGGCTGGAGGCCTTTTGGCAAAGGCCCATTTTCTCCATTTCGGCGAACGTCTGTTTGGCAGCTGCCAATCGTTCCGGTGCCAGACGTCTGAATTTTGCGAAGACTGGGGGTCCCGTCGTCTTGATATGGTGATAAATACCGTGCTTGGCAGGAACCGTGGGCGTTTGGCGAAGTTCTGGACGGAAAACTTCCGGGAACGACGTGAGGAGGTGGCGTAGGCATCCGTGGGTGCGCTGATGTGGAGAGCGAGGTTAGACGGGGCGGGTTGAAGAGGTGTCGACAAGTACGATTCTGCGTTGACCAATCGTCGGTGGGCGATATCGACCAGAAGGTGGAAATGAGAGAGGAAATCCGCACTGAGGATTGGCATTGTGACATCAGCAACGCGAAACTTCCAATTGAATTTACCGTTTCCGAACGATAATGTGATGTTCTTGTAACCGTAGGTGTGTATCGCAGATCCGTTGGCAGCTACCAAGCGGACGTCGGCAGATGTAGACAGACTACGTCGTGCCTTCAAGAGTTTCCTTGGCAAAAGAGAATGAAAAGCACCCGTGTCTACCAAAAATCGCACGCCCGTTCCTGCATCCTGTAAAAAGAAAAGATTAGAAACATGGGAGGCCACCGCCACAAGCGATGGCCTACTTACATGTTTTTTGGCCACTGATAATCCTTGGCACATTTCTTCGCGGTTGCCCCGAATCTGAAGTGGTAGTAGCAAAACTGCGGCGGATGGGAGGTAGTGAGTGGTTGTAGAAGTAGTTCGTTGTGGCGCGAGCGATTGTTGGGAGGTGGAAGGCTTTGTCGCCGGTTCGGCACGTCATGGGGTAGGCGTGTATATCCTACGGCATTCATGTCAGCTTCGGTTGACATTGAATAGGCATCCTCGTCGTCAGGGGTGGAGGCGTTGATGGAGGTCTCGAAGTGGCTGTCCATAAGGGCGTCGGCTTTGGTCATCAAGTCCTATATGGGTAAACTATCGACATCGGGTATGGCAGCGCGTACAGGTTCGGGTAAACGGCGTATCCAGAGAGCACGAAGTAGGTTCACCTCACGAGGAGAGCCGTCTGCGGCAGGTTGAAGGCGAGTGATACTGGTCATTTCCCTGAGGGCAAGCGAAGGCCTTTGGTCCCCCAACGGTTGTTGCGAGAGCTGAAAAAGCTTTGCTATACGGGCGGCTGGCGACGGCGAGTACTGCTGCAGAAGGTATGTTTTGAGGGCGTCATACGCTATTGGGGTGTCTCCTTGTTCACAAAGCCAGTCGGATATTTCTGGGAAGGTGTCCTCGGGTATCGCCGCGAGAACATAATCTGCTTTGGTGGTTGAGCGAGTCACGCCCCTGATACGAAACTGGACTTCTGTACGCTGAAACCAAGCAAGCGCCTCTCCGCTGGCGAACGGTGAAAGTTTCAATGGGGCGGCCGCAGTTCCAACTGCTGTAGTAGAGTCTGGCATAGTACCAACGATGGAGGGGCGAGGGAGGTGGTGGTGGAAGGCAGTGGAGCGAGTCGACTTCCGGGGTCACCAATGTGACGGTGCCGGATGAGGGTTGTGAACTCAAAGGCAGGAAGCAATCAACTGAGTTATTTATTAAGGAACACTCTTCTTTATATACAAAACCTCAAGGCAACAGGACATGACCTGTTCGAGAGACAGACAATGTTACAGAGCAAAACAGAGACATGATCATTCAGGTTCTTTTTAGTGCGAGGGAAGAGCGCAGACACAAGCATATTATATACAAAATAATTATGTACAATTGTGTGACACACAGTTGGTACAATATATATATATATATATATATATATGTATATATATACATACATACATACATACATACATACATACATACATACATACATACATATATATATATATATATATATATATATATTATATATATATATATGTATATATATATATATATATATATATAATATATATATATACACACACAAACATCAATCTCCCACAAATTGCCCTAACAAGCGTTTTCCAGCTAGGAAAGGATGAGGAACGGCAACGTTTGAATTAGTGTGTGTGCGTGTGTCCATATCTATCTAAATATTTATCCGTCACTTTTGACGGGTAGCGTCCAATAGTTTGTAAGGAAAATATTTTTTCTAAACTTATAAAGGAATCTTTGAACGTAAGTTTTGAATTGTAACCAAAAGGGGAAATTTCTTTCCATCGATTTGAAAAAAAAACGGTTTTCAGGACTCTGAAAAGTTTAATGTTGAGGAAACATTTTGTTTGTTCTCACAAAATGATTCTTTATGATATGATTAATCACTACATCATTCTGAAGTGGAATATTCTTTTATAGGAAACTGGATCAGCATCGTTCATAAGTACAATTTTTATTATTAACATCAAATTTCCTTTAATGCTCTATACCACAATTAGTTACCTGTTACGACCGTATTTACGGCCGTAATTTCAAGGGTTCTTTCTATTCAGAAATTTGCGGTTAGTAAAAATGTAACACAGCAATTTGGGAACAAAAGGACAAACACCTCAACAAAAGTTACAATATTTATTTACAAACACAAAAAAAAAATAATGGGTTGGTAACAATAATAAGCAAAATAAATGAATATACAAATTGAGGGAAAACCAACCTTAAGATCACCTACAACTAAGTTAATCCCTAGGCTAAGAAATAGGAAGATTGTAAATACAACATTTCAGGCAGCTACCTTTCAAAATAACTGGCCAGAAAACTAACCTAACAAACTAAGATAGGTAGAAGGAAGAAAGAGAACATAAGTGGGAAACTTAATATTACTCCTACCTAGCACAAACAAACTAACTTAAACGTTAAACTTAACTTAATAAACAATGAATTATGAAAATAATAATCTTACAAATTATACAAAGGGAATTATCACAAACAGCTCGGTAGATTGTCCCATCAGGCCATCCAAGGTCCAAAAGACCGTACTGCAAACAAGGGCGTGCACACCTACAGGTACTTGGTGATCCACGATCGTCGTAAATAACAATAAAAATATCTCATACCTGTAGTATGCCGCCCTACGTATCTCCACGAGTTCCAAGAACTCACTGACGCTGATGAGCAGGTCAACTAGATCAAGCTGCAATGCCCGAAGGCAATCCAAAATGCCACAGGAACGCCAAGGGTGGTAGCCTCCGAGAATCCGGGACTTCAACGGATCTCGCACGTCGCAAACCGCACCGTTCTCAGTAGAAACGGGCCAACTCGTTGGCAAATCCTCCGACGAACGAGGGAAGGGACGTGGCTGATGAATGCCGCGGGTGACAAACACCAGCGACCACACACAAAGTAGCGAAGGAAGTGCTTCAAAAACTCCAAAGGTCATCAAGATGAAGTGGCAAAGCGTCAGACTGTGAGTAGGAACTCGAACTAACTCTGTCACTTATCACCACCATTCGATCAAGCCTTTCACTCGAGTCAACACAGCTCATAGGAGAGAAAAACAGCGATCGTTAATAAGGCACTTCAGTAGTTCACTAATACCGGGGGAGAAGGTAGTAAACAAAAACAAAACTGAGAAGTCATATGACTCTCTACAGAGTTCATCAAACTAAGAATGACGCTGGCTTATTAATAAACTAAAAACTAAAACAAGATCAAAAGGTTGGAAAAGTATTAACAACTTATAATCAAATTATAATGAATTTAATTTAATCTAATATTACCCATTTACTGTAAACAGAAGGCATATCATAATTAATAAGAATAATAAAAACAGCATTATTAACTATTAACAAAATTGTTGGTGACGATATTTGTTCAATGAGATAAGAGTATTAACAGTTTTCTCATTGACTAACATAAAGTACTCGAAAGTAATACACATAGGGATGTATACATCATCCACTTTAAATTTCTTATCAAGAGGATATCTTTCACACGATAATTGAGATAAGAGACCTTACTAATGAGATACTAATGTAGTTTAGACACTTATTCTTTTAACATGAATTTTCTCATTTCAAATTTGTTTCATGGTTCATTTAATGGGCTTTAACATCGACAATAATATTAATAATAAGTGTATTCATATAAGCAATAATACTGTATATACTGATCCCCCTCCACTTTCACCAATGGCCTTTGATGGTGTTGTTTTGAGGCAGGTATTGTACATAAAACTAACCAGCCACTTAATGCAAATGTTATCTATATCGAGGAATTACATTGATATTATTCTAGGTAAATTGATATGATTTTACTTTGAACTGTTTATATGCAAGCTCAGAGATGTTGAAATAATAAACGTCGTTTTTAATACACACAGCATTTGAGTTTGCCATGTTTCACATAAGTGGTAGTAGCAAAACTGCGGCGGATGGGAGGTAGTGAGTGGTTGTAGAAGTAGTTCGTTGTGGCGCGAGCGATTGTTGGGAGGTGGAAGGCTTTGTCGCCGGTTCGGCACGTCATGGGGTAGGCGTGTATATCCTACGGCATTCATGTCAGCTTCGGTTGACATTGAATAGGCATCCTCGTCGTCAAAGGTGGAGGCGTTGATGGAGGTCTCGAAGTGGCTGTCCATAAGGGCGTCGGCTTTGGTCATCAAGTCCTATATGGGTAAACTATCGACATCGGGTATGGCAGCGCGTACAGGTTCGGGTAAACGGCGTATCCAGAGAGCACGAAGTAGGTTCACCTCACGAGGAGAGCCGTCTGCGGCAGGTTGAAGGCGAGTGATACTGGTCATTTCCCTGAGGGCAAGCGAAGGCCTTTGGTCCCCCAACGGTTGTTGCGAGAGCTGAAAAAGCTTTGCTATACGGGCGGCTGGCGACGGCGAGTACTGCTGCAGAAGGTATGTTTTGAGGGCGTCATACGCTATTGGGGTGTCTCCTTGTTCACAAAGCCAGTCGGATATTTCTGGGAAGGTGTCCTCGGGTATCGCCGCGAGAACATAATCTGCTTTGGTGGTTGAGCGAGTCACGCCCCTGATACGAAACTGGACTTCTGTACGCTGAAACCAAGCAAGCGCCTCTCCGCTGGCGAACGGTGAAAGTTTCAATGGGGCGGCCGCAGTTCCAACTGCTGTAGTAGAGTCTGGCATAGTACCAACGATGGAGGGGCGAGGGAGGTGGTGGTGGAAGGCAGTGGAGCGAGTCGACTTCCGGGGTCACCAATGTGACGGTGCCGGATGAGGGTTGTGAACTCAAAGGCAGGAAGCAATCAACTGAGTTATTTATTAAGGAACACTCTTCTTTATATACAAAACCTCAAGGCAACAGGACATGACCTGTTCGAGAGACAGACAATGTTACAGAGCAAAACAGAGACATGATCATTCAGGTTCTTTTTAGTGCGAGGGAAGAGCGCAGACACAAGCATATTATATACAAAATAATTATGTACAATTGTGTGACACACAGTTGGTACAATATATATATATATATATATATATATATATACATACATACATACATACATACATACATACATACATACATACATACATACATACATACATACATACATACATACATACATACATACATATATATATATATATATATATATAATATATATATATATACACACACAAACATCAATCTCCCACAAATTGCCCTAACAAGCGTTTTCCAGCTAGGAAAGGATGAGGAACGGCAACGTTTGAATTAGTGTGTGTGCGTGTGTCCATATCTATCTAAATATTTATCCGTCACTTTTGACGGGTAGCGTCCAATAGTTTGTAAGGAAAATATTTTTTCTAAACTTATAAAGGAATCTTTGAACGTAAGTTTTGAATTGTAACCAAAAGGGGAAATTTCTTTCCATCGATTTGAAAAAAAACGGTTTTCAGGACTCTGAAAAGTTTAATGTTGAGGAAACATTTTGTTTGTTCTCACAAAATGATTCTTTATGATATGATTAATCACTACATCATTCTGAAGTGGAATATTCTTTTATAGGAAACTGGATCAGCATCGTTCATAAGTACAATTTTTATTATTAACATCAAATTTCCTTTAATGCTCTATACCACAATTAGTTACCTGTTACGACCGTATTTACGGCCGTAATTTCAAGGGTTCTTTCTATTCAGAAATTTGCGGTTAGTAAAAATGTAACACAGCAATTTGGGAACAAAAGGACAAACACCTCAACAAAAGTTACAATATTTATTTACAAACACAAAAAAAAAATAATGGGTTGGTAACAATAATAAGCAAAATAAATGAATATACAAATTGAGGGAAAACCAACCTTAAGATCACCTACAACTAAGTTAATCCCTAGGCTAAGAAATAGGAAGATTGTAAATACAACATTTCAGGCAGCTACCTTTCAAAATAACTGGCCAGAAAACTAACCTAACAAACTAAGATAGGTAGAAGGAAGAAAGAGAACATAAGTGGGAAACTTAATATTACTCCTACCTAGCACAAACAAACTAACTTAAACGTTAAACTTAACTTAATAAACAATGAATTATGAAAATAATAATCTTACAAATTATACAAAGGGAATTATCACAAACAGCTCGGTAGATTGTCCCATCAGGCCATCCAAGGTCCAAAAGACCGTACTGCAAACAAGGGCGTGCACACCTACAGGTACTTGGTGATCCACGATCGTCGTAAATAACAATAAAAATATCTCATACCTGTAGTATGCCGCCCTACGTATCTCCACGAGTTCCAAGAACTCACTGACGCTGATGAGCAGGTCAACTAGATCAAGCTGCAATGCCCGAAGGCAATCCAAAATGCCACAGGAACGCCAAGGGTGGTAGCCTCCGAGAATCCGGGACTTCAACGGATCTCGCACGTCGCAAACCGCACCGTTCTCAGTAGAAACGGGCCAACTCGTTGGCAAATCCTCCGACGAACGAGGGAAGGGACGTGGCTGATGAATGCCGCGGGTGACAAACACCAGCGACCACACACAAAGTAGCGAAGGAAGTGCTTCAAAAACTCCAAAGGTCATCAAGATGAAGTGGCAAAGCGTCAGACTGTGAGTAGGAACTCGAACTAACTCTGTCACTTATCACCACCATTCGATCAAGCCTTTCACTCGAGTCAACACAGCTCATAGGAGAGAAAAACAGCGATCGTTAATAAGGCACTTCAGTAGTTCACTAATACCGGGGGAGAAGGTAGTAAACAAAAACAAAACTGAGAAGTCATATGACTCTCTACAGAGTTCATCAAACTAAGAATGACGCTGGCTTATTAATAAACTAAAAACTAAAACAAGATCAAAAGGTTGGAAAAGTATTAACAACTTATAATCAAATTATAATGAATTTAATTTAATCTAATATTACCCATTTACTGTAAACAGAAGGCATATCATAATTAATAAGAATAATAAAAACAGCATTATTAACTATTAACAAAATTGTTGGTGACGATATTTGTTCAATGAGATAAGAGTATTAACAGTTTTCTCATTGACTAACATAAAGTACTCGAAAGTAATACACATAGGGATGTATACATCATCCACTTTAAATTTCTTATCAAGAGGATATCTTTCACACGATAATTGAGATAAGAGACCTTACTAATGAGATACTAATGTAGTTTAGACACTTATTCTTTTAACATGAATTTTCTCATTTCAAATTTGTTTCATGGTTCATTTAATGGGCTTTAACATCGACAATAATATTAATAATAAGTGTATTCATATAAGCAATAATACTGTATATACTGATCCCCCTCCACTTTCACCAATGGCCTTTGATGGTGTTGTTTTGAGGCAGGTATTGTACATAAAACTAACCAGCCACTTAATGCAAATGTTATCTATATCGAGGGATTACATTGATATTATTCTAGGTAAATTGATATGATTTTACTTTGAACTGTTTATATGCAAGCTCAGAGATGTTGAAATAATAAACGTCGTTTTTAATACACACAGCATTTGAGTTTGCCATGTTTCACATAAGTGGTAGTAGCAAAACTGCGGCGGATGGGAGGTAGTGAGTGGTTGTAGAAGTAGTTCGTTGTGGCGCGAGCGATTGTTGGGAGGAGGAAGGCTTTGTCGCCGGTTCGGCACGTCATGGGGTAGGCGTGTATATCCTACGGCATTCATGTCAGCTTCGGTTGACATTGAATAGGCATCCTCGTCGTCAGGGGTGGAGGCGTTGATGGAGGTCTCGAAGTGGCTGTCCATAAGGGCGTCGGCTTTGGTCATCAAGTCCTATATGGGTAAACTATCGACATCGGGTATGGCAGCGCGTACAGGTTCGGGTAAACGGCGTATCCAGAGAGCACGAAGTAGGTTCACCTCACGAGGAGAGCCGTCTGCGGCAGGTTGAAGGCGAGTGATACTGGTCATTTCCCTGAGGGCAAGCGAAGGCCTTTGGTCCCCCAACGGTTGTTGCGAGAGCTGAAAAAGCTTTGCTATACGGGCGGCTGGCGACGGCGAGTACTGCTGCAGAAGGTATGTTTTGAGGGCGTCATACGCTATTGGGGTGTCTCCTTGTTCACAAAGCCAGTCGGATATTTCTGGGAAGGTGTCCTCGGGTATCGCCGCGAGAACATAATCTGCTTTGGTGGTTGAGCGAGTCACGCCCCTGATACGAAACTGGACTTCTGTACGCTGAAACCAAGCAAGCGCCTCTCCGCTGGCGAACGGTGAAAGTTTCAATGGGGCGGCCGCAGTTCCAACTGCTGTAGTAGAGTCTGGCATAGTACCAACGATGGAGGGGCGAGGGAGGTGGTGGTGGAAGGCAGTGGAGCGAGTCGACTTCCGGGGTCACCAATGTGACGGTGCCGGATGAGGGTTGTGAACTCAAAGGCAGGATGCAATCAACTGAGTTATTTATTAAGGAACACTCTTCTTTATATACAAAACCTCAAGGCAACAGGACATGACCTGTTCGAGAGACAGACAATGTTACAGAGCAAAACAGAGACATGATCATTCAGGTTCTTTTTAGTGCGAGGGAAGAGCGCAGACACAAGCATATTATATACAAAATAATTATGTACAATTGTGTGACACACAGTTGGTACAATATATATATATACTATATTATATATGTATATACATACATACATACATACATACATACATATATATATATATTATATATATATATATATATATATATACACACACAAACATCAATCTCCCACAAATTGCCCTAACAAGCGTTTTCCAGCTAGGAAAGGATGAGGAACGGCAACGTTTGAATTAGTGTGTGTGCGTGTGTCCATATCTATCTAAATATTTATCCGTCACTTTTGACGGGTAGCGTCCAATAGTTTGTAAGGAAAATATTTTTTCTAAACTTATAAAGGAATCTTTGAACGTAAGTTTTGAATTGTAACCAAAAGGGGAAATTTCTTTCCATCGATTTGAAAAAAAACGGTTTTCAGGACTCTGAAAAGTTTAATGTTGAGGAAACATTTTGTTTGTTCTCACAAAATGATTCTTTATGATATGATTAATCACTACATCATTCTGAAGTGGAATATTCTTTTATAGGAAACTGGATCAGCATCGTTCATAAGTACAATTTTTATTATTAACATCAAATTTCCTTTAATGCTCTATACCACAATTAGTTACCTGTTACGACCGTATTTACGGCCGTAATTTCAAGGGTTCTTTCTATTCAGAAATTTGCGGTTAGTAAAAATGTAACACAGCAATTTGGGAACAAAAGGACAAACACCTCAACAAAAGTTACAATATTTATTTACAAACACAAAAAAAAAATAATGGGTTGGTAACAATAATAAGCAAAATAAATGAATATACAAATTGAGGGAAAACCAACCTTAAGATCACCTACAACTAAGTTAATCCCTAGGCTAAGAAATAGGAAGATTGTAAATACAACATTTCAGGCAGCTACCTTTCAAAATAACTGGCCAGAAAACTAACCTAACAAACTAAGATAGGTAGAAGGAAGAAAGAGAACATAAGTGGGAAACTTAATATTACTCCTACCTAGCACAAACAAACTAACTTAAACGTTAAACTTAACTTAATAAACAATGAATTATGAAAATAATAATCTTACAAATTATACAAAGGGAATTATCACAAACAGCTCGGTAGATTGTCCCATCAGGCCATCCAAGGTCCAAAAGACCGTACTGCAAACAAGGGCGTGCACACCTACAGGTACTTGGTGATCCACGATCGTCGTAAATAACAATAAAAATATCTCATACCTGTAGTATGCCGCCCTACGTATCTCCACGAGTTCCAAGAACTCACTGACGCTGATGAGCAGGTCAACTAGATCAAGCTGCAATGCCCGAAGGCAATCCAAAATGCCACAGGAACGCCAAGGGTGGTAGCCTCCGAGAATCCGGGACTTCAACGGATCTCGCACGTCGCAAACCGCACCGTTCTCAGTAGAAACGGGCCAACTCGTTGGCAAATCCTCCGACGAACGAGGGAAGGGACGTGGCTGATGAATGCCGCGGGTGACAAACACCAGCGACCACACACAAAGTAGCGAAGGAAGTGCTTCAAAAACTCCAAAGGTCATCAAGATGAAGTGGCAAAGCGTCAGACTGTGAGTAGGAACTCGAACTAACTCTGTCACTTATCACCACCATTCGATCAAGCCTTTCACTCGAGTCAACACAGCTCATAGGAGAGAAAAACAGCGATCGTTAATAAGGCACTTCAGTAGTTCACTAATACCGGGGGAGAAGGTAGTAAACAAAAACAAAACTGAGAAGTCATATGACTCTCTACAGAGTTCATCAAACTAAGAATGACGCTGGCTTATTAATAAACTAAAAACTAAAACAAGATCAAAAGGTTGGAAAAGTATTAACAACTTATAATCAAATTATAATGAATTTAATTTAATCTAATATTACCCATTTACTGTAAACAGAAGGCATATCATAATTAATAAGAATAATAAAAACAGCATTATTAACTATTAACAAAATTGTTGGTGACGATATTTGTTCAATGAGATAAGAGTATTAACAGTTTTCTCATTGACTAACATAAAGTACTCGAAAGTAATACACATAGGGATGTATACATCATCCACTTTAAATTTCTTATCAAGAGGATATCTTTCACACGATAATTGAGATAAGAGACCTTACTAATGAGATACTAATGTAGTTTAGACACTTATTCTTTTAACATGAATTTTCTCATTTCAAATTTGTTTCATGGTTCATTTAATGGGCTTTAACATCGACAATAATATTAATAATAAGTGTATTCATATAAGCAATAATACTGTATATACTGATCCCCCTCCACTTTCACCAATGGCCTTTGATGGTGTTGTTTTGAGGCAGGTATTGTACATAAAACTAACCAGCCACTTAATGCAAATGTTATCTATATCGAGGGATTACATTGATATTATTCTAGGTAAATTGATATGATTTTACTTTGAACTGTTTATATGCAAGCTCAGAGATGTTGAAATAATAAACGTCGTTTTTAATACACACAGCATTTGAGTTTGCCATGTTTCACATAAGTGGTAGTAGCAAAACTGCGGCGGATGGGAGGTAGTGAGTGGTTGTAGAAGTAGTTCGTTGTGGCGCGAGCGATTGTTGGGAGGAGGAAGGCTTTGTCGCCGGTTCGGCACGTCATGGGGTAGGCGTGTATATCCTACGGCATTCATGTCAGCTTCGGTTGACATTGAATAGGCATCCTCGTCGTCAGGGGTGGAGGCGTTGATGGAGGTCTCGAAGTGGCTGTCCATAAGGGCGTCGGCTTTGGTCATCAAGTCCTATATGGGTAAACTATCGACATCGGGTATGGCAGCGCGTACAGGTTCGGGTAAACGGCGTATCCAGAGAGCACGAAGTAGGTTCACCTCACGAGGAGAGCCGTCTGCGGCAGGTTGAAGGCGAGTGATACTGGTCATTTCCCTGAGGGCAAGCGAAGGCCTTTGGTCCCCCAACGGTTGTTGCGAGAGCTGAAAAAGCTTTGCTATACGGGCGGCTGGCGACGGCGAGTACTGCTGCAGAAGGTATGTTTTGAGGGCGTCATACGCTATTGGGGTGTCTCCTTGTTCACAAAGCCAGTCGGATATTTCTGGGAAGGTGTCCTCGGGTATCGCCGCGAGAACATAATCTGCTTTGGTGGTTGAGCGAGTCACGCCCCTGATACGAAACTGGACTTCTGTACGCTGAAACCAAGCAAGCGCCTCTCCGCTGGCGAACGGTGAAAGTTTCAATGGGGCGGCCGCAGTTCCAACTGCTGTAGTAGAGTCTGGCATAGTACCAACGATGGAGGGGCGAGGGAGGTGGTGGTGGAAGGCAGTGGAGCGAGTCGACTTCCGGGGTCACCAATGTGACGGTGCCGGATGAGGGTTGTGAACTCAAAGGCAGGATGCAATCAACTGAGTTATTTATTAAGGAACACTCTTCTTTATATACAAAACCTCAAGGCAACAGGACATGACCTGTTCGAGAGACAGACAATGTTACAGAGCAAAACAGAGACATGATCATTCAGGTTCTTTTTAGTGCGAGGGAAGAGCGCAGACACAAGCATATTATATACAAAATAATTATGTACAATTGTGTGACACACAGTTGGTACATATATATATATATATATATATATATATATATATATGTATATACATACATACATACATACATACATACATATATATATATATATATATATATATATAATATATATATACACACACAAACATCAATCTCCCACAAATTGCCCTAACAAGCGTTTTCCAGCTAGGAAAGGATGAGGAACGGCAACGTTTGAATTAGTGTGTGCGTGTGTCCATATCTATCTAAATATTTATCCGTCACTTTTGACGGGTAGCGTCCAATAGTTTGTAAGGAAAATATTTTTTCTAAACTTATAAAGGAATCTTTGAACGTAAGTTTTGAATTGTAACCAAAAGGGGAAATTTCTTTCCATCGATTTGAAAAAAAACGGTTTTCAGGACTCTGAAAAGTTTAATGTTGAGGAAACATTTTGTTTGTTCTCACAAAATGATTCTTTATGATATGATTAATCACTACATCATTCTGAAGTGGAATATTCTTTTATAGGAAACTGGATCAGCATCGTTCATAAGTACAATTTTTATTATTAACATCAAATTTCCTTTAATGCTCTATACCACAATTAGTTACCTGTTACGACCGTATTTACGGCCGTAATTTCAAGGGTTCTTTCTATTCAGAAATTTGCGGTTAGTAAAAATGTAACACAGCAATTTGGGAACAAAAGGACAAACACCTCAACAAAAGTTACAATATTTATTTACAAACACAAAAAAAAAATAATGGGTTGGTAACAATAATAAGCAAAATAAATGAATATACAAATTGAGGGAAAACCAACCTTAAGATCACCTACAACTAAGTTAATCCCTAGGCTAAGAAATAGGAAGATTGTAAATACAACATTTCAGGCAGCTACCTTTCAAAATAACTGGCCAGAAAACTAACCTAACAAACTAAGATAGGTAGAAGGAAGAAAGAGAACATAAGTGGGAAACTTAATATTACTCCTACCTAGCACAAACAAACTAACTTAAACGTTAAACTTAACTTAATAAACAATGAATTATGAAAATAATAATCTTACAAATTATACAAAGGGAATTATCACAAACAGCTCGGTAGATTGTCCCATCAGGCCATCCAAGGTCCAAAAGACCGTACTGCAAACAAGGGCGTGCACACCTACAGGTACTTAGTGATCCACGATCGTCGTAAATAACAATAAAAATATCTCATACCTGTAGTATGCCGCCCTACGTATCTCCACGAGTTCCAAGAACTCACTGACGCTGATGAGCAGGTCAACTAGATCAAGCTGCAATGCCCGAAGGCAATCCAAAATGCCACAGGAACGCCAAGGGTGGTAGCCTCCGAGAATCCGGGACTTCAACGGATCTCGCACGTCGCAAACCGCACCGTTCTCAGTAGAAACGGGCCAACTCGTTGGCAAATCCTCCGACGAACGAGGGAAGGGACGTGGCTGATGAATGCCGCGGGTGACAAACACCAGCGACCACACACAAAGTAGCGAAGGAAGTGCTTCAAAAACTCCAAAGGTCATCAAGATGAAGTGGCAAAGCGTCAGACTGTGAGTAGGAACTCGAACTAACTCTGTCACTTATCACCACCATTCGATCAAGCCTTTCACTCGAGTCAACACAGCTCATAGGAGAGAAAAACAGCGATCGTTAATAAGGCACTTCAGTAGTTCACTAATACCGGGGGAGAAGGTAGTAAACAAAAACAAAACTGAGAAGTCATATGACTCTCTACAGAGTTCATCAAACTAAGAATGACGCTGGCTTATTAATAAACTAAAAACTAAAACAAGATCAAAAGGTTGGAAAAGTATTAACAACTTATAATCAAATTATAATGAATTTAATTTAATCTAATATTACCCATTTACTGTAAACAGAAGGCATATCATAATTAATAAGAATAATAAAAACAGCATTATTAACTATTAACAAAATTGTTGGTGACGATATTTGTTCAATGAGATAAGAGTATTAACAGTTTTCTCATTGACTAACATAAAGTACTCGAAAGTAATACACATAGGGATGTATACATCATCCACTTTAAATTTCTTATCAAGAGGATATCTTTCACACGATAATTGAGATAAGAGACCTTACTAATGAGATACTAATGTAGTTTAGACACTTATTCTTTTAACATGAATTTTCTCATTTCAAATTTGTTTCATGGTTCATTTAATGGGCTTTAACATCGACAATAATATTAATAATAAGTGTATTCATATAAGCAATAATACTGTATATACTGATCCCCCTCCACTTTCACCAATGGCCTTTGATGGTGTTGTTTTGAGGCAGGTATTGTACATAAAACTAACCAGCCACTTAATGCAAATGTTATCTATATCGAGGAATTACATTGATATTATTCTAGGTAAATTGATATGATTTTACTTTGAACTGTTTATATGCAAGCTCAGAGATGTTGAAATAATAAACGTCGTTTTTAATACACACAGCATTTGAGTTTGCCATGTTTCACATAAGCTAAAACATTTGCAGGTCATCATTGCAAGAAGAAAGAAAGTTAATAAGAACGTATGATATTAAAGAGGTATTTTTTTTAGCATTTTTCTCATTTCACGGCTTAACATGAGAATCAGCGTTTCCTTCGTATCCTATCTTATTTACTTTGCTCTAAAATGGCTCTTGTGTCAACCGCTCTTCGATTCAGTTTTTGGCGAAAGAGGCTTCAATGTTAGGGTGCCACTAAAGTGGGATTAAAGGAAGCATAAACTTCATTAAGGTAATGTGGGAAGGCGAAAACCGTTAAAACGAAGATCCCCACATCATAACAGGGCTTACAAAATAATTAACAATTCAACAAGGTCAAGGAAATGTGCAAAGGACATGTGAGCCGCAATGAGCAAAACTTTGGGAAAAGGTGAATACAGAGGGAATTTCTGGAATAACGGTGGTAATAGTTGACAGAAAATGAGACAACGTTCATTAGAGCTTATAATGTATATTTAGAAATGAGAAACATTCGTAGGAAACTACAGCTCTAAAAGTTTCAGGAGGAAAATTTTGTTAAGAAAAACAAGTTATCAAGATGAGCAGATATAACATACTAATAAACTGAATATCTAAATATGATGTATTCAAGATATTAAAAACAGACTTTATCAACACAAATATTGCTCTCATTGGGTTCATATCAGAAGTCCAACACAACAATTGTTTCAATTCATAGAAAGGAAAATAAGTCATGATATAATTGCTTGCAAAAATATTCACCTACTTGTTTAAAGGGATCTTACAAACCACATTTAGTTAGAAATATATAACTTTCCAAAGGAGTAAAGTATCAATACTGAGAAGGTACAAAACCAAGTTTAAATTTGAAGAGAGAGAGAGAGAGAGAGAGAGAGAGAGAGAGAGAGAGAGAGAGAGAGAGAGAGAGAGAGATTTAATAAGTCAGGAAGAAAACTTTTCATCAAAATTATCTCAACGAATTTATTTACTTTTTCATCAAAAAAAAAAAAAAAAAAAAAAAAAAAAAAAAAAAAAAAAACAATGGCTACAAATTATTCTTACCAAGCTTCTCGTATTTCTAGCACATAGAAGAGATGGTTTCAAAGAATATATTAATTAAATTTTTACAAACAGAATAAAAGACGAATAAGATGGTCCTATTCGGACACATTTTGCAGGAGACGTGCTGAACAAATTTGCCGTTTTATCATGATGTATCGGATGGAAAGTTCTGTGGATTACAACTCTTCAAACTTTGGTGCTAAACAGACCTGTAGTGAAAGTGTGAACGTTTAATAGCATTGAAGCCTCACTGAACTTTAAAGCGCATTTGGAAGCAAGAAACTTGCAATTGAAGATAAAGTTAAAGTAGGCAAGTGAAAAACAGGCGTATTTTGACTTTGACATCTGTTTAAGATAGCGAAGGACTATCTTGGTTGCCTAAGCCGTTGAAGTTCAAGGCATTGTGATTAATCAAACTGCTTTGTTGTTAATATGGTAGCAGGGTTTATCAATGCTGGAATAGAATCCGTGGTAGGGTTCGATATCGCTTTTATGAATTGAATTTTGAAAAAAAAAAATTTACCTGTTTATTTTGGAATGTGTTAGAATAGTTAGAAGGACCTTGATATCAAAGTCTACGGGGTTTTCTTAAGTAGTTCAGAGTTATGAAATTGTCACATTCCAAGAATTCCAAGTTTACAACACCTATTCTGGGAAGTGCTTTTTGCGAGATGAAAACATTATACTTCCTAGGACAAACCTTAAACACAATTAATCCTGCTATATACACAATAGCCCATATTACAATAAAATCCTCTCCTTTGTCTCATTTCCAAAACGCAAGGATTAAATTATGCTTGAACAAGAGAAGGGGAGCTTTCAACTAATGCATGTTTTTTTTTTTTTTCAAATGAAATCTAGTTCCGAACAAAAATAAATTCAAGATGTGCCATATTCAAATTTTTCCTATGAAAAAAAGTCCCAATTTGACCCTTGATCCTACATACATTAGGCGTTTGTATATTTAACATACACACACCATTACTGGTGCGATTATCCTTTAAGTGTATCAAGAATGAAACCGCCGTGCAGTAAAACCGAAGAGTCCTACATCCTGATTTACCAAAGGCTCATTAGCAACTTTAGACTACTCATTGACTTTCTAATTTTCCATTGAAAGGGTAACTGAAAGAATAATTTTAGAATATCATTAGATAGTAGAGCAAGTTACTCGAAAGGATTGTTATTGAAAATGTAATGCAGGTGATGAAAGGACTGATAGAGGACGAACAATATGGCTTTAGATGAGGAAGAGGATGAGTTGAAAAAGTGCTTGTTGTGAAACAGTGAAATGAGAAGTTTCAAAGTAAATGGAAACCGTTGTACAGGAGAGAGGCAATGTTGAGGATAATGACAATGTAGAGCTATATCATTAGTTGGTTAGAGCAATAAAAACTCTCTATGATGGAAGTAAAATATTTGTTATGTATGAATGCAGGAATTAACTGTTATTTTATGTCAAATATAGAAGTGGTAGAGAACATAAACCCCTTTTAAACCTCTCAACTTTAGAAATAAATCATATTTCTAAATTAAATTATCCTAAAATTCATTTGACGTTCTCTCGCAGCCGTTCATTAAGTAAAATTAGCTCTTTGCTACTTAGCAACATTGCACAAGTAATGTGGTAGATTATTAGGAATTGAACAAAATTCAATTATAATTATTACGTTTTTCTCTCGGGTATTTGATAAATGTAGTATCTGAATACTGAGAAACAAATATTTCAGATTTTCTTCGTCGAACAAAAATAGTATCAGCAAGAACTTTTCTCAGATATACAGAATCTGCACAAAACAGTTCTATAATATGAGAAATAACGGAAAGCTATTATTAGGAGCTATTTCATAACCAACAATGAAAGAACCTTTAGAACGTATTCATGCATTAAAATTTTTTTCTAAACTTGGTCTGAAAAATAAGTGTTTTGATTAAATGTCATTGATAGAGACGAAAATATTTCTTAACTTGATATTAAGGAATTGAAAATCCTTCGCATTGTTATCTTGAATTATGTTTTTCTTGTGAACTGCATTTAGCAGAACAATCAAGTTGATTAAAGGGGAAATGCCAACGAGTTAGAAGATTAGTGGCAAGATTTGCTTGTTAACAAAACAGAATAATGTGCAAAAAAAAAATGTGTCAGCAGATGTTTTGCATACAGCTATCATAAAATATTGCTATCATCATCCATACTAAAAAGATTAAAAGATGTAAATCGTTGCTAAAATTAGTGAAATTCTTTCCTAAATTAAAAAAAAAAAAAGCTACCGGTATATAAAGTTAGTTTCCAATAAAATCTGACGTCTTTGTGAACCCTCATATGAAGATGAATGTAAAAATCTAAGTTAAAAGATTAAAGTAAACATTATTAAGATAAATAACGAATGAAATAAAACATCCAGTTAAAAGGGGGGGGGGATATATGTGCAATTTATCTACATATAGTTACATGAGAATCACAGCAAAGGCCTAAACAAGAAGGTATAGGTCTTTAAAAATTCAAAGGATTTTCTATTGCATGGATTTTTAAAAAATTTGAATTTTATTTAGTTAAGGAATATCAAAATCATAGACTGAAGAACTCGAAAATATGTAATGTCACCGTTCGCGTCTTCAAAATACTTTATTAGTACTACATAATAGGTTGACACAAAACAGTTTTATTGAGGTCTATGTAAGCGTAGTAATATACTTTTATTTAAAAAAAAAATAAAAATCAATGCTCATCACCACGCCAGAGAGCATCATAATAATCAATTAATCCTAAGGAAAATAATTGCGTGCATCAACAGAATGAGACAGCCAGTTGAAAGTGAATGATGAATCACATAATTGAAAATAGAAACTTGAAAAACATTTGTCATTTGACAGTGCTCTCAAGGAAGTAGGTCAGACCAGGACTTACATTCATCTGAAACAGTCAAGGAGCAATAGAGCTTATTGACTTGCCAATCAAATAAGAGAACGACCTTCTTGCCTACAGACAGAATTCGCGAAATGCGACGGCTTCGATGCTTCGCAAATTCCGATACAGATCTGGGAGTTTATACAGTAACCAAGGATTATTCATAGCTTTATTATTTTCTTTTCTATATCACTCATATTGCCCATAACATTACATAATTTGGTAAATAAAAAAGATTTTCTTGTAAAAGTAGTTTAATAGATTTTTGCATAATCTTGTCATTTTTGTAAATTTCATAAACTCATAACGTTTTGATGTAATTTCTTAATGGGTACAACTCCTGCAATATCATGCTGTAATTGAAAACTTTTGCAAACTATTAGTTATTATTATTATTATTATTATTATTATTATTATTATTATTATTATTATTATTATTATTATTATTCTTATTATTATTATTATTACTTGCTAGGCTACAACCCTAGTTGGAAAAGCCGAATGCCCTAAGCCCAGAGGCTCCAACAAGGAAAATAGCCCAGTGAGGAAAGGAAACAAGGAAAAATTAAATATCTTACGAACAGTAACAACAATGAAATAAATATTTCTTAGATAAACTATGAAAACTTCAAACAACACCAGAGGAAGAAAAATAAGACAGAATAGTGTGCCCGAGTGTACCCTCAAGCAAGAGATCTCTAACCCAAGACAGTGGAAGACCATGGTACAAAGGTTATGGCACTTCCCAAGACTAGAAAACAATGGTTTGATTTTGGAGTGTCCTTCTCCTAGAAGAGCTGCTGACCATAGCTAAAGACTAATCAAAGTATATATATAAAAACATAATCATTGCGCCATTCACACTTCACTGCTTTAACAAGAAAAATAATAACTATTCATATCTCTATTCTACCTAGATTATCACGACACTATTATTTGGCAAAGTAGGTGAACGAAGATGAGTAAACTCATCAACCAAACAAATGCAACCCAGGGACGTCATAAGGAAACGCTAGTATAACGAATCGAAGGAATTCTTTCAGAAAGAATAATCCTTACCCTTTCAGAGCATCCTGCGTATCCTTTCACATAGAGTTATTTCAGTCTCAGCCACTATAGTATTTCTTGTACAGATTAGTGATAACTTGTGGTCTCGCTTCGCAGACTATTTGTTTCACTAAACTTTAGGATAACCCGTAAATAAATTTAGTTCTTTAAGAAGAGAAATTGAGCTTTATTTCAGTCCTTCTCCAAATATATCTTTTATTAAAGCATCGATTAGAATTTTTTTTTTTTTTTTTTTTTTTTTTTTTTTTTTTTTTTTTTGGTAATGCTATATTTGAAGAAAAATATCTGGACTCCTACCTCATTTTCCAACCTGGATACTTGAGTCTCGCAAAGTGGATAATTGAATCCTCTTGGTAAGTATGTAATCTATACTTTGGTTTAATACCCCCAACTTATTTGTTTTTCATGAATATTCTCCTTAATGGAACTTAGGTTAGATTTTCCTTAATGCTCTGTATTATATTTACTGGAAGCACAAAGGGATAAAAGAATTGATTAAAAAGAATAAAAACCCCATTCTCAACTATTAACAATTCTGGAGTTACGATGGTTGTTTCAGAAGAAGTATTTTAAATCTTTCCACTACCTAACTTAAACTACTCGAAGGTAATGCACATAAGGACGTATATATTATCCACTTTAAATTTCTTTTAGAGAGGAAGTCTGTCAGAAGGTAATTGAGATAAGAGTCCTTAATAGCAAGATACTACTGTAGTTCAGGAACTTATGCCATTAAAAGACCTTTTCTTATTTCAAATCTAATTCATGGTTCATTTAATGTCCCTTAACATCGACAATGAAAATAATGATAAGTGTATTCATATCGTTAGTAATATATCATACTGATCCTCTCCACTTTCACCAATGGCCTTTGATGGTGTTGTTTTGAGGCAGGTATTGTACATAAAACTAACCAGCCACTTAATGCAAATGTTATCTATATCGAGGAATTACATTGATATTATTCTAGGTAAATTAATATTATTTTACCTCGAACTGTTTACATGCAGGCTCAGAGGTGTTGACCTAATAAACGTCGTTTTTAATACGCACAGCATTTGAGTTTGCCATGTTTCACATAAGCTAAAAACATTTGCAGGTCATCATTGCGGGTAGAAAGGAAGTTAATAAGAACGTATAATATTAAAGAGGTATTTTTTATTAGCCTTTTTCTCATTTTGCAGCTTAACCTGACAATTAGCGTTTTCTTCATATCATAACTATTTAATTTGCTCTTCAATGGCTGTTGAGGCAACCGCTCTTCGATTTAGTGTTCCGCGAAAGAGGCTTCAATGCAAAGGTGCCACTAAAGTGGGATTAAAGGAAGCATAATCTATATTCAGGTAATGTGGGAAGGCATGACCCCATTACGACAAAGATCCCCATATCGTGCTTATAAAATAATTAACACTTCAACAAAGGCAAGGAAATGTCCATAGGACGTTTGAGCAGTAATGAGCAAAATTTTGGATATGGGGAATGCAGAGGAAATTTTGGGAATAACGGTAGTAATAGCTGATAGGAAATTAGAGGCGATAATGTTTTTTTGGAAAGGCACTATATTCCTAAATGTTTCAGGAGGAAAATTTAGTTAAGGAAAACAAGCTATCGAATAAACAAGAGTTAATATACTAATAAACTGAATATCTAAATGATATTATAAATGACGAATAACGTTAGACGTTTCATGTATTTCAAGGAAAGTGTTGTTAATGACATATAAATGGACGGAAGACTTTACGAAGTAAACCAGCATAAATTTGCACTAGCGATTGTGCAATTTAGTTTATGTGCCATGAACCTGAAAGGTCAGGTACATGGAAAGACAAATATTAGGAGATACAGATCTGAGACTTCATCCGCTAACCAAGGATAATTCATAGCTTTATCAAGTTCATTTTATATTATTTAAATTTGTCATAATATTACAAAGTTTTCTAAAAAAAAAATAATAATAATAATAATTCATTTCAGAGAAGTAGATTCATAAGATTTTCGCATAAATTGTCAATTTGATAGACTATTATATATATATATATATATATATATATATATATATATATATATATATATATATATATATATATATATATATATATATATATATATATATATATATAATGCAACCCAGTGACGTCATACGGAAACGCGAGTATAACGAATCGAAGGAATTCTTTCAGAAAGAATAAGCCTTACCCTTTCAGAGCATCCTGCGCATCATTTCACATAGAGTTATTTCAGTCTCAGCCACTAGTTTTTCTTGTATAGATTAGTGCTAATGTCTGGTCTCCGTTCGCAGATTATTTGTTTTACTAAACTTTACGATAACCTTCGATAACTCTTAAAAAAATTGTGATCTTTAAGAAGAGATATTGAGCTTTATTTCATTCCTTCTTCTCGAAATTTATTTAATATTGAGGCATGGATTAGAAATTCGTTTTTCCAATTATCATATTTTCAAAATCGAGTCTCGTAAACTGTATAGTTGAATCCCTTTGGTAAGTATGTAATCTATACTTTGGTTTAATAACCTTATTTTTTTTCTTGAATATTCTCCTTAATGGAATTCCGTTGGAATTTTTAGACCTGTGATAATTTATCAAGAAAAATATTTCCCTATGCAAAAGCATTGGGCAACAAGAGTGAAAATGCAGCAATGATGATTGTGACACGTGTAGTCAATAAGAGAATTTACTGGTGTTTTAAAAAACGAGAAGGTCTCCTCTTTGTCAGTTTAGCCATGAAATCTTCAGTCAACTCGGCTGATCCCTAAACAGGAATTCTTACAGACATGTTTTCTTTCCCTTTCAATGTACACAGAGAAAATAATACTCTGAGTT
>NC_090728.1:146185106-146200106 GCF_036898095.1 Palaemon carinicauda
CAAATACCACATAGTTAACTCTAGAGGGGAAGAGAGTGATGTTGGGTCAAGGTCATTTATGTCAACATCAATAGTATTGAATAATCAATTTAATGTTTTATCAGATAATTGTGAGACAATAGATTTTCCTATGAAACACACGGCCGAATTAAGTAAAACAGTGCATGCTCCCGTAGATTTGCAACGAATTCATACAATAATAAGCCAAAATGAGTTACGGCCAACCTTATATGCTGTAAATTTAGAACACAAATCCTTTACGTTATTTTTTGACTCTGGTAGTCCACGTAATATTATGGATTTGAAGACGCATCATTTGTTGTTTTCGAACTTTCCGATTGAAAAATCAGGAATTAGACTTTCAGGTATAGGAAATAATGAATTAAACGTCATAGGCATAACTCATATTCAGTTCAGAGTCGGTAATCGCACGTTTGCCGATACATTTGTTGTTGTAAAAAACATTAATATGTATCCAGCTGTAATTATAGGATACCCATCTATGGGAAATCAAAACATTATCTTAGCTCCTGCCAAGCACGGCGTGTATATCAAAGGGAAATTCTATAAGTCTTCTAATACCTTAAAGTCAGTTTTGGATAAAAAGGAGACGACAAATGTAACCGTAACGTACGTTGAAGAACCAATAACTTGTCTCACTAATAAAGAAATAATATACGCGACCCAGCAGAATTCTCGTTCACCCGTAATATCATCTTGCACGCAATATATCGAACCAAACATACCTTCGAATTTAATAGTGCAAATAAAGAAAACACTACCGGGATCTGAAATATTAATCCTTTCCGATACTTTGAAAACTAACAGATTGTCTGTCACACAAGCTATTTATACAGTAGGCTCACATCAGCAATGTAATATCGAAGTCTGTAATCATTTAAATAACACTTTAGTAATTCATAAAAATCAACATATCTTGGATGTAGAAGTTTATAAACATCGTATTCTTACCGTTGCTGAAATCAATCACTCTCAATCAGTTGCGGAAGAGTCCCTTTTGCAATCTATTAAAAATAAAATCAGTAAGGACATTCAAGACGAAGAAATTCAGCAGAAAATTTTTGAACTTTTAACTAAATATCAAGATGTCTTTTCCACTATGGATGGATCCTTAGGAAAAACAGATGTGATCGAGCATCAAATAAGGTTAAAAGACAAGCAGAAAATTATATATGTACCCTCGTACAGACTCCCTATGAAATTCCAGAATGAAATAAATGATGAAGTAGGTAAAATGTTAGAGGAAGGAGTCATTAGAAAATCAAATAGCCCTTATAATTTTCCTTTAATAGTTGTACCGAAAAAAGATCGAACATGGCGTATCTGCGTCGACTTTCGTCGTCTAAACGAGGAAACGATCCCTGATCGATTCCCAGTGCCATGTACTGACGATATTTTGTCTTTGTTAGGTCAGAATAAATATTTTACCAGTTTGGACTTACTTAAAGGCTTTCACCAGATATCATTAGAAGAAGATAGTATCCCATACACAGCCTTCAGCACAGCCAGGGGACATTATGAATTTTTACGGATGCCTTTTGGTTTACGTTGTGCTCCTATAACATTTACAAGAATGATTAACATAGTGTTTGGAGACTTGTTAGGGGATATATTGCATGCCTATATGGATGATCTTGTAATCTTTTCCAACACCTTAAAAGAACATCTACGTAAGTTAGAACTAGTACTACAGAGATTAAGACAACATAACTTAAGGGTAAAGATTAGTAAGTGTGAGTTTTTCAAAACAGAATTAATATATTTGGGTTTCATGGTGTCAAGCTAAGGTCTTAAAGTAGTCCATGATAAGGTGTCGGCTATACGTAATTTTCCCATATCTACTAATGTCAAGGGAATACAGCAATTTCTGGGTTGTAGTGGATATTACAGGCGTTTTATACGCAACTATTCAATAATAGCCGCTCCTTCAACTGATCTTACGAAGAAGGGCGTAGATTTCATATGGTCTGAGCAACATCAACAGGCGTTTAATACTTTGAAAGATGAACTGTGTAGTTCTCCTATCTTAAAATTTCCTGACTTCGGTAAGGAATTCTTCATTGCAACAGACGCCTCAGACTTAGGAGTAGGAGGGGTATTGCTTCAGCAATATGATAAACAGTTTTTCCCGATAGCTTTCTATTCTCGAAAATTGAGAACTTCCGAAAGTAAGTATGCAGTAATAGACAAGGAAGGACTAGCTATTGTTAATTCGCTAGTGCATTTTAAGTTCATAATTTACGGTTATCCCGTTAAGGTTCTTACTGACCATAAACCACTAACAGAGTTCTCTAAAGGCTTCAATCACAGCCCTAAACGAACTCGGTGGCATTTGATCATTCAAGATTTTGGCGCAAGAATCGGGTATTTACCTGGGAAAGCAAATATCATTGCGGATGCATTATCACGCAACCCCGTGTCATCTTGTACGGAGCCTTTAGCTGAATTAATAGATATATCAACATCCATGCCTATTGTAAAAACAATATCTGAACAAGAAGATTTAGGCTGGAGTGCTGAATTGTTACAGACTGAGCAAAGAAAAGATCAGAAAATAGAAACAATTATAAATGCTTTGAAAGGCAATCATAAAGAAAAGGAATATATAAAGTATAAGCAGCAGAATTATATAATCAAAGATAATATTCTGTGTAGGACTGTGATAAGGAAAACCCGCAATACACCACATGTAACTAACGACCAGGTAGTAGTACCAAACTCACTTATTTCCACTGTCCTGAATTGGTTGCATTCAAATCCATTACATGGACACCCTGGGTTCTCATTAATGTCACAGAAAGCCAAATCATTGTTTTATTGGCATACAATGCTTACAGATATAAAAAGACACATAGCTAATTGTCGCACATGTCAGGAAAACAAAGGGCATACGAAAACACCTGTCAGCCTAGGAGCTTATCCTGTTCCCAATCAACCCTTTGAAAGAATACATTTAGATTTGTTAACAGGATTTTACGAGTCAGACAGAGGAAATAAGCACCTCTTAGTAATTATAGATGCTTTAACTCGATATACAGAGCTAATAGCGCTTAAAACTAAAACTGCGATTGAATGCGCTAGGAAGTTTTACGAGTGTTACATTTGTAAACATGGAATTCCACACATGATAATCTCAGACTCGGGTGGTGAATTTAATAATCACTTTCTTACCTCATTGTGTAAATTCCTCAACATAAAGAAGATTAATACCATGATATATCACCCAGAGTCGAATGGGCTAGTGGAAAGAGCAAATAGGAAGATATTAAATATATTGAGGGTAACACTAGGGGGATCAGACCCCAACTGGGATATTGCAATACCGGCGGCACTGAGTACTCTGAATCATTCATATCATATATCAATTAAAATGTCACCGCATGAAGCATTGTATGGTACCCCAGTTAGAACACCTTTCCATGTATTAACGCCTACAACTAATCTATCAAATCCTTTAAAAGAATGTATAAATGCAAGTATAAGTCGATATGATATCCTTCGAAAGAATTTAGAAGAATCACAAATCATAATGAAAAGGAATCATGATAAAATAGCGAAACCAACTAAAACATATACCGTGGGTGATAACATCTATATTCAAATCAATGTCAGAAAAGGGCTCAACTATAAACTAACACCTAAGTTTGAAGGCCCATTTAACATTTTGGAAACATTAACGGCCAATAGGTTTAGAATTCAAAACGTAGCCCAACCCACGGATGAGAGAATAGTACCATTGTCTCACATAAGAAATTAAAAAGAAAAGAGAGGAAAAGAAGTGAGGAAAAATTTTATTTTGTGTGACTAAAAGTTTTCTTTTTAATACAGGAGTAATTACATATATTTTTTCTCGTTACAGGTTTCCAGGATGAATTTTTTGTTGTTGGGAGTGATATTGTTCGCTCAGACATTTTTCTCGTATGGGATGAGCTCTAAGGCTAAAAATATATATTTTAAATATGGCAATATAGTTGAAAGACAAGAAGACATTTTTGTTACATCAACCAACGTAATTGTCGAAGTGCATATGCAAGCAATTTTTCTTCAAGAGAATGATGTCACTAGCTTAAGAACCGCCATTTCAAGGTTTTCTGCATCATTGGATGAGTTGCATAGAAGACATTTTCATTTGACTACTAAGAGTTTGCTTGGATCAACATTAAAAGTTGCAGAGATGCTATCTGATGACTTGAAAAATAAGACTGGCGAGACAGGATCTTTGGCTTATGACCTTTTGATGTGGACTGTAGGACACGAACATAAAGAAAGACGGAATCCGTTCATTTATGCTGCATTAAGCATCTTTGGGTCTGTTGCAAGTTTAGGTTTAGGAATTTCCAATCGTCTTAAAATTAGTAATCAAAATAAGAAAATTGAGTTCTTGACTCATAAAGATGAATTGATTATGTCAGAACTAAGGGATCAGTTAGCTTCAATCAATAAAATTATGGATTTGTTAAATGAACATTCAGATAATATCGTTCAAATTATGGAAGTACAGGATTTGTTGGCAACATTAACGTATTATGATTCAAAGATAGATCACATACATAACAGAGTTGCACATTTCATTGAGAAATCCAAGGATTATGTAGAAGCTATCACGTTAGCAACTAAAGGTGTATTGTCGCCCCATTTGTTGCCTATACGTTACTTAAAATTAGTTCTGGAGAACGGAAGGGATAAACTAGGCTATGTTCCTTTGTTAGACGAACATAGGTTAGAATTTTATTACAGCCTAATTACAGTAAACGTAGATAATAACAAGATTAGGATTACAATTCCCTTTGATTCTTCTGATGCCTGGCAATCTTACAGGATATCACCATTTCCGACTTTCATGACGAATCACTCAAATCCAGTAATATCCAGTTTGACAGGACACGTATTGATTTCCCCAGACAAGGAAACATATACGGTCATTGAAGACTTAAATCAATCAACTTACTGTTCAGACGCAATGGATAGAAAAATATGTACAGCTGACTCATTTGAATTCCGTAAAAACTTAATGGATTCATGCGAGTTAGGTATAGTGCTAGACGGTGCTCTCTCCCATACGAGTGAAAATTGTCTGGATAAGCTTTATCCCTTTGACAATAAAGAATTCAATTGCAGACTAAATAATGGCTCGTGGATACGATACGACAAGGACGGCTTCAATGTATCATGCCCTGACGGATCCATATCCTTCACCCACATCTTCGTCGCAGCAGATGGTTGTATCGGGACTTCCCCGAATTCCATGGTGACTGGCCTACGGACAATCATCAGAGAACGAGCCTACTTTGCGAACTTCACATGGACCTCTACAATGCCAGCACTTCCTCTCCCATACAACGGCCGTGTGGCAAAGCGGTTGATGAAACTTACCGAAAAGGACCACCTGTCACCGACTTATAAAGAGATTCTTCACCCCATAATACTGGCTAGTTTGTGTTTCACGGTGATGATATTTATCGCCGTGAACATCCTTGTTTGGCGTAGGTTACGGCACAGCAAGCAGCTACAAAGGAATGAGTTGCATAGCCCTGACAATACCCCCTATTTAATCCAGTTCAAAGCTGTATGAGTGGCCACCTCATTCGCTAAGGGAGTAATTTGTCCGGAAGATGTTTGTATGAAAAGCTGATTAGTACGCTAGTAATATGTAATTAAAGAAATTCTCTACATTTGCATTGTTAAAAATACATTTAAAACAACATTTAAAAAATAAATAAAATAAAAAAGGATATAAATCATTTTTTTCTCTCGGCATCTAATAAAAGTATATAAGCCGGAATGTTAAAAAAAGAAAAGAGAAAAAAAAAATATAATAAAATATATAACAGAATCTATGGGCATCTAATAAAATATATCAGCCCTATATATAAATATATATATATATATATATATATATATATATATATATATATATATATATATATATATATATATATGTACGAAACCGTGGTACGTGTACGTACCAGGAATTCGTGTTTGTGCACTAAAAATTGAGTATCTTGTTTCTGACAAAGGTAACAATTATTCTTTATCAAGTTACCGAATCATATGTAAGTCAGAATTTATTTTGCTTTTTGGTACCATGTAATCATTTGCTAGCAATGTACCATATATATGATCTTGGTTTTATCATGCATTTTTCTTTTTGCTTTGGTAATATCTTTTTTGTATGCATTATTGTTATTATTTTTTATTGTGCCTATTTGGACATTCGTCCTCAGTTGATTATGGTTAAAGTTAAACAAAGAATAATACGTATGTCCAGTCACACCTAATAACCATGTTTCGGCTTGTTGTTAAATTTTTGTAAAAAAAAATTGAGATAGCTGGCCGAGCTTATGTAATAATTAGAATAGTAATATTACATGTTTAAAACAAATGACGTAATATGTCATGTTGGTTGGAAGAGCTAACCCTGGGATTTGCTGTAGTCATTCAAATTATAAACAGGATGTATAATGCAAACCTCGGCAAATTGACATTCTTTCTTAACGTCAACACATTGTCTCCTCGTGTGAAAGTTTATGACGTCACCGGATGCAGGTGTCTTCCGATTCCGTCACGTGGCTAAATTAAAGCAAGCATACGATATCTGTGATATCGTTAATTTATTCAGTTCATATCTAAACTTCACCAGAATTGGTCGTCTGGACCAACACAGCTTCCTCCAGTGATGGAGATGTTTAACTCTGTTGTTTTATAAAAATAAAACTTAAAAACCATTAAGATGTATTCAGTTAATCCATTTAAATACATCTGAAAACAACTCATACTCAAATGTGTGCTTAAGACAGTAGCACACCAATATATATATATATATATATATATATATATATATATATATATATATATATATATATATATATATATATATATATATATATATATATATATATATATATATATATATATATATATATATATATATATATATATATATATATATATATATATATATATATATATATATATATATTTGTATATATTTATATATATTTGTATATATATATATATATATATATATATATATATATATATATATATATATATATATATATATATATATATAATTATATATATATAAATATATATAAATATATATATATATATATATATATATATATATATTTATATATATATAAATATATATATATATATATATATATATATATATATATATATATATATATATATATATATATATATATATATATATATATATATATGCTCCAATTGTGTAATGCCACTATGATGCCAATTAGTCGGAGTGCCAAACATATTAGAAAAATCTAACGACAGTAAGTTACAAACTAGTCTTCTAACAAACATGGATGATCAATACTTTCAATATATCATATAAACTTAAAGAAATTTATTGAATTACTACCAATTATGAGGACATTGTTACATAAGCCTAATCTCTTAATGCATCAAAGCAAAATTTTGGAAAACGATGGAAAGAGTAACTTATATCATGTGCACGGTACTTAAGATATCTGTAATATTAACTGAGATGTAATATTTTCAAGTTTTATTCTTTCATATCAGAGGATAAGTAACTACAGAAAACAAATGAAGACTTAAACACTTAAACTCTAGTCACAAAGGAACATTATATATATATATATATATATATATATATATATATATATATATATATATATATATATATATATATATATATATATATATATATATATATATATATACTTATATTTATATATATATATATATATATATATATATATATATATATATATATATATATATATATATATATACATATATATATTTATATTTATATATATATATATATATATATATATATATATATATATATATATACATATATATATTTATATATATATAATATATATATATATATATATACATATATATATATATATATATGTATATATATATATATATATATATATATATATATATATATATGTATATATATATATTACAAATATTATATATATGTATACATTATATTATATATATATATATATATATATATATATATATATATATATATATATATATATAGAGAGAGAGAGAGAGAGAGAGAGAGAGAGAGAGAGAGAGAGAGAGAGAGAGAGAGAGAGAGAGAGAGAGAGAGAGAGAGAGAGAAATGAATGTGTAATGGTAGTACTGACTAACTAACTTATAAATTGGTTTTAGGGTATTGTTAAGAGAATAATTCTGCCCATAATGGACAATGAGCTGGAAAGTAAAATTATGTACCTTTGGGTTCAAAGGTTTAAATGCCGCTCATGAATGGCAGAGGCAAGGGACTGATATTGCCCTATCAAGCAGGACAATGTCCTAAAGGCTGACCATATTACAAATGATCAGCTCCCAAGCTCACTCTCCACCAAAGGTAGGACCGAGGAGTGCCAGGCAGGGGCTGCTGATGACTCATCAGATAGACCTGTAGGCTCCCCTAAATCTCCCATCCTTAGCTCACAAGGATGGTGAGGTTGCAGCGACCCAAAGAACTAACAAATTTGAGCGGAACTCGAACCCAAGTCTGGCGATCACCAGTTGGGGACGTTACCACTACAACCACCACAACAACCGTAGCTAACGACGGGTAAGTGCGTTATGACCAATATTTGTGTTAGTGAAAACTATGAAAACTTATATACATTATTGATATGTTTATTCTTTTTTATTTTCACCTTAAGTAACGGGTAGAAATCGGCTCTCTAAATCGTGTTTAGATATTATGCCGGCAGGAATTCGCTTCCCACGAAAGTGTTGGATACTAGTTATTATTGTTATTAATAATTATCAATTTTTAATTGTTATTATTAATCATTATTGTTATTATTATCATTATTTTTATTATTATTATTATTGTTATCATTATTATAAAAAGGTTTGTATAATTGCACACCAACACACGAGTATAGAGTCATAAAAATACAGTATATATATATATATATATATATATATATATATATATATATATATATATATATATATATATATATATATATATATATATATATATATATATATATATATATATATATACATATACATATATATATATATATATATATATATATATATATATATATATATATATATATATATATATATATATATATATATATGTATGTATAAATATGTGTGTGTGTAAACAACAACAAAATTTATGTGAATAATCAAACCGTTGTCATACTTTCAGGAAAACCTCGAGAGGATAATTTGAAACTTCATATCGTATATGGAAGGATAAAGAAAAAAAAATACTCGAAAAATATTTGGGGAATATGAGAATGAAAACGTGAAACACCCCTGTGATGGAAGGAGTTAAGATATCCAAAGAGATATAAGAAAAGCTTCAAATAACGGACTGAGATTTTCAGGTGTCCAACCAACAAAGAATTCCCGTAGTTTTTCAACTTATAAATTTCACAGATATTGTATTATCAATATATTTAATCAGTTTATAAATCGTTGATGTATCTATACATACATTCATATACACACACACACACACACACATATATATATATATATATATATATATATATATATATATATATATATATATATATATATATATATATACATACATATATAAATATATATATATATATATATATATATATATATATATATATATATATATATATATATATATATATATATGTGTGTGTGTGTGTGTGTGTGTGTGTGTATATCCTTACCTATATACAAAGGTGTATATGCATAAATAACGGATTTTGAGCGAAACGAAAAATCTATTTTTGGGTGAGATAAGTTACTTTACGGTCAGAGCTTATTCAAACAATACTGGGACCTGGTCCTGAACTTTCCAGAAGAAGGCGAGGCTGAAGGTAGCGACATTACGAAGATGCAAGCCGATAAAAAACGCACAAGGGGAAATCCGTCTATGCAAGGCAGCTACTAGCAGAAGGATGAGGACGGACGTGACGTCATTTAGCAATGGCGCCCGTTTGTTTACCTTTCGAGTACCAAAAGTAGCCACGGACGAGTGTAGCTGGGGAACGGCTCCCCAGTTATTCTCCGCCCCTCCATATCGAAGTGTTAAGTCTATATGGGGTGCAGATAGCTATGTTGCGTGTTAATACATGTGTCCCCTGTTGATATACGATGTCTTAAAGGGAAACCTTTAGGATACTCGCTCCAGAAGTAAGAATTCTGTGATAACCTGTGGTTTAATTCTCTGGGAATATCCTAGTAGTCAATATACCCAAGGAAGCTACCAAAAAGGAACCTTCCATCAGGACGTCATGGTTTGAGCCCAAAAGTTTTATCATATGCAAGAAGCCATTAGTAAAAATTAAACCTTTATTTACATTACAAATATGTGTGACAAGTACGACTCACGCACACACAGACACACACACTTAAAAAAATAATGTTGATATATCGAGTTAAGGTTGTAGAAAGAACCATAGCATGTTATGGCATAGAAAACTAACCAAGCTTGTCTCTCACCATTTCCTTGAAAATGGCTGCCGGAAAAGGAAAAATGATATATTGCAACCATACATCAGGGAAAGGATCATTCGCTCTGAAAGGAAGAAGTTTTCTACTTCCCAAAGCGACTTCGCAGAAAACTGATTATCCAAATGCGAGAATCTTTATGAAGCGGCTTTGTGCATTAACACTAACGTTTTTGCGATAATATTCTCTTATGAAGATATCCCACGTTATAACATTCGAAAGAATTTAATGATCCGTTGCCTTGACGAACGAGAATAAATTATTGCTTGATGTGAAACCTGTAAGTATCAGATAACAAATTATTACAAACAAATGACGAAGAATATTGACACTGGTGAGCTTAACTTTGGATAAGGCAATTATTTCTCAAGAAATACTCATGAAAATAACTACTGTCAGCCATTGGCAAAGTTAAAAGGCTTATCTAGGAAAGTCAGGGTGATTTTCACTATTGACAAATAAAAAGAATATGAATGCAATATGAAATGGTGATGTTCCCACATGATCTGGACAGCGAAAATATACACAGGCGAATAGTAAAATTTGTTTCTCAAAGACAAATTGAAAAAAGATTGTGAACATTCGAATGGTTAAGATGGAAAACCGAGACCTAAAAGGCGGAAAAATAAAAGTTAATAAAGAGAGATTTAATGTTATGGGAACTGATTGGATGAGAGAAAGGGCAAATCCCAAGATAAATGGAGCAGGGGAAGATTTAAAATCACTTTAAAAGCATTTCAGAGTTGTTTTTGGGAGCAAGATCTGTAATGTATGAAGTCATTGTTTAGTCAATTCTCTTTCTTGGATGTGAAAAGTGCAAAATGGAAATTAATGACACATGAGTGTAAGTTAATTTTAGAAATGCATATTTTTAGATCATGTGCTCATGATAAAAGTGTTAAGCTGTGAAATGCGGCTATGCTGGTTACATATATATATATATATATATATATATATATATATATATATATATATATATATATATATATATATATATATATATATATATATATATATATACATACATACATACATACATACATATATATATATATATATATATATCTATATATATATATATATATATATATATATATATATATATATATATATATATATATATATATATATATATATATATATAAAGAAAAAAGAAAGAAAATGAAATAGTTTCCTTGATGTTTATGGTGATGATGTCTAGTGAACCTTCGAACACCATGCTCGAAGGTTCACTAGATAATTTCCTCATATCCTTTTCTCACTGGACTATTTTCCCAGCTGGATCCTTTGGGGTTGTAGTATCCTGCTTTTCCCAGTAGGGTTGTGGTTTAGCTTGTAATAATAATATTAATAATAATAACAATAATAATAATAATAATAATAATAATAATAATAATAATAATAATAACAGCATAATGTTCAAAACCTATAAAATAGGAAGCAGTGATTCCAAGAATACCTTAATCAAGTTTAAAACTTCTGGATCTCAAGTTCCTTCGACAAGAATGGCCAAGGATGGCCAAGGTTTCAGTTGGGGGTTTCATAGGAGGTATTTTAGAGTTTTTTTACTGTGGGTATCTGGTATAATAGTAAAGGATGCTGGGTTATAGGCCTGTTATTATCCTGGTTAATAAGGATTCAACTGATGCCTCGAGTCAACTTTAATATATAGCCTTATACTGTCTTGATTACTATGTGTCCGCACATGAAGCTTTGTCAATAGTGTCTGTCCTGAATATTATCGTAGCCACTACATCAGTAGTGATTCCTTACGTATGGAAGACTTCCAGTATTAACTATGTCTAAGATCTAATCCGTCTGCAGCAGTAATAGCACCTAAATTTCCTTTGAGTCTCTTTCCGATGTCTACTGTTTCGCCTAACAACTAGGATCTTGAATTGTATTTTTGGCTTTTTAATTTTATTTTCACAAAGGATCATAATCTTACAAATTGCACTTTTTGGCATTTTAGAACCCAAGCTCGAAATATGGAAACACCTCTTTCTGGAAAAAGCATTTGAATTGTCATACCCTTTTTGGCTGACATCCGTGTATTTACTTGAAAAATACAGGCCCAAATAAAATTACCTGTTTTATTTTTAAATAAAAAAGAGACCTTTTTAATTGAGAACCAATGTTATTCTGAGGTAGGCCAAATTATACTCTGTAAATTAATTTCAATAGTAAAGGAAACACGTTTTTGCCTACACTAACATTTGGGGCAGATTGAATATTAAATCAGCAATTCAATGAAGCTAATCAATGCAAAAGCGAAATGCCATTGTTTTTTTATTGAAAGTGCCCTCAATTTACATCGAAAAACCGATGCACTATTTATATATGTATATCTTGGATAAATCCACGTATATAATGGCATGTATATATACATCAGGGATTTGTATTGTAACTGCATCTGGTATGTGATTGTATATATATAAAGTGGAAATGGATTAATAGATTTTATCTATACACTTAAATTATGGAGAAATATTACAGTCATCCTCTGATAAACCAAAAAAAAAAAAAAAAAAAAAAAAAGCCTGAAATGCACATCAAAGTCACGGATGTTATTGTATATTTATCTGAGCGATTAAATGATTTATACTAAAACTCAAATAGCTTTTATCGATAATGGATTAATTAGAATATTCACTTCCATCAGAAAAATATTTTGTTTAATTGTTCACCTTTTGCATCTGCAATTCGGTCCACAAAAGCCAAGAGGAAAATTTTTACACGTTTGAAATCTCATCATAGCGATGTCGAAAAAAAAAAACATTTTGGAAACGAGAAGTTTTGAATTTCGCAAAAGAAAAGAAAACAAAAAATGACAAAATTTAGCCTTCGTTTTAAGTGACATTTGGAGCAATCGTAAAAATATTCTGACGTTTATTTACATATAAAGTATGATTGTATAATCTCTTCAGGAGAAAGGAGAAATTCCTATCACGAGTCGTGGTGAATATTCAGATAGTTTTGGACGTGTGACGTAGCAGGGAGAAGGTTGTGACTCAAAGGCAGGATGCAATCAACTGAGTTGTTTATTAAGGAACACTCTCCTTTATATACAAAACCTCAAGGCAACAGGACATAACATGTTCGAGAGACAGACAATGTCACAGAACAAAACCGGAGACATGATCATTCAGGTTCTTTTTAGTGCGAGGGAAGAGCGCAGATACAAGCATAATATATACAAAAGGAATTATGTACAATTGTGTGACACACGGTTGGTACATGGCTCCCCCTCTAAAAATGACATACTGATCATGTTAAATAGGTGCCCTGAATCTGGAGAGGTAGTTGTAAAAACTGCGACGATTATCGGCAGTGAGTGGCTGTAGAAGTCGGTGGTTGGGGTGCGAGCGAGTGGTGGATGATGGTTGGCTGTGTTGCCGCTCCGGCTCGTCACGGGGTAGGCGAGTGTGTCCTACAGCATCATAGGCGTGTGTGTCCTACGGTATTCATAGGCGTGTGTGTCCTACGGTATTCATAGGCGTGTCCTACGGCATTCATAGGCGTGTGTCCTACGGCATTCATAGGCCTACGGCATTCATAGGCGTGTGTCCTACGGCATTCATAGGCGTGTCCTACGGCATTCACGTCAGCTTCGGTTGAAGTTGAATAGATGTCCTCTTCGTCACGAGTGGAGGCGTTGATGAAGGTTTGAAAGTCATGAAGTGGGTTCACATCACGAAGAGAGCCGTCTGCGGCAGGTTGCAGGCGAGTGATACTGGTCATTTTCCCGAGGGTGAGCAAAGCCCTTTGGTCCCCCAACAGTTGTTGAAAGAGCTGAAAAGGCGTTGCTATGCGGCCGGCTGGCGAAGGCGAATACTGCTGTATGCATTGACGGCGTCATAGTAACGGTGAGAGGTATAGGGGGGATGGGGAGGCGGGAGGAGCGAGTCACTCCGGGGTCACCAATGTGACGGCCGAGACATGATCATTCAGGTTCTTTTTAGTGCGAGGGAAGAGCGCAGATACAAGCATAATATATACAAAAGGAATTATGTACAATTGTGTGACACACGGTTGGTACAGACGCTTTGGATTTCATTTTTAACCTGCAGAAGTCATAGGGGATTTTTTCTCGAAACAGGATTCAATCCATTAAAAAAGGAAACGGGTAATCTCCATCGTCCTCTCTTTCGTTTGCTTTCAAAGGAAGTAAAGAAGCATTAGAGTAGAATTAATCTCCTACAAAACAGTTGGAATTGATTTTCCATTTCCTTCACTCCTTCGGGGTGAAAGTGGATCAAAGGCCAGGATATGGTTGACAATTCTTTTGTCTCGATGGAATTTATTATATATATATATATATATATATATATATATATATATATATATATATATATATATATATATATATATATATATATATATATATATATACGTGTATAACTATGCATACGTGTCCTTTCATATACATATATATATATATATATATATATATATATATATATATATATATATATATATATATAT
>NC_090728.1:146210106-146212606 GCF_036898095.1 Palaemon carinicauda
TGATGGACACAGATCCAAATATTCACCGACCCCTATTGAGTCTTTTAACAAATTGTAAATTTTATTACCTAATAATATCTTATTTCTTCTTAATGACAGACAGACAGACCCTATGGACGTAAATGATATGACCAGTTCACGGCTGAGATGGTGTTGACATGTCTTTAGGACGAAAGGTGGGGAGGAGTAAGGAGGGCTTGGGAGGAACCTGTTAAAGGGAGTAAATCCAGAGGGAGGCAGAGAATTAGATGACGAGATAAGGTAAAGGGTGATATGGAGAGAAGAGGTTTGGTGGAAGAGGATGCCTTTGACAGAAAGCATGAAAGGACGCATCTAGCAACCAACCCCTTAATGTAGGGATAACGTTGGGAAAGAAGAAACCATCTCAAGGTAATACTTCCGGGGTAAGTTGAAAATAAACTGGAATGTGATAATGCAATTGCAAAATCTATGATAATGTTGCAGACTCCGAACGTTTACTTAACCAGCTTCGTGGACGATTAAAAGGGGTACTTTCGAATTTCAGGAAATATTAAATTTTTTCGTAATGTTGATCGGTTTCCTTCCTCTTAGAATATAAATTTGTGCAGTAAACATTAACGATCAGAGACATCCTGAGAAGTATCTATTAAGACTTGAGGTTCTAAAAGATAATTTTCCTGTATATTTTACAGGATTTGTTACTCTTATTTACTGCCTAAAGTACACACCTATCATGTATGTGGCAGCAAGTTACCACCAAAATAACGTCTAATGTACAGTAAAACTTGGATGTAAAGAATTTAAAACGACCTGTGAATCAATTAGTAAATTCTAGATTGATTGTTTGATTCATTTGAAGTTTTCTAGCATCCTAACATCGAAGGTCATTGACGCCGATTAAAATAATCAATTCTAGAAGCCACTTGCTATAGGTCTCGGTAACTCAAACTTATCGTATCCTCGTTAGTATTTGCATTGTTGATAAATTCTAGCCTTTATTAGGTAAAGGACAATTGAACGAACAAGCTGATGTAGTCTTTATCCACGGGTATTATTTGGTGTTTCTGTTTTATGGACGTCTGTTTAAAGGTTTAAAGGCTTCTCATAAATGTCCGAGGCAAGGAACAGTAACATTGCCCTAGCAAGCAGGACAATGCCATGGAAATTAACTATATGTACATATGATCTGCGTTCAAGGCCAGCCCCAAGACTAGGACCAGGGAGGACCAGGCAATGGCTGATGATGACTCAGCAAGTAGACCTACAGGCTCTCTCAAAGCCGCCACCCGTAGCTCACAAGAAGGATAAGGTTGCAGACACAAAAGGAACTAACGTGTTTGAGCAGGACTCGAACCCGGGCCGAGACATTACCGATAGGCTAACATAACTTTTTACTTGATTCAATGCAAGCAGAGATGTATTTATTGATAAAGTATGCAAGTCTATGGAAAGAAACATATGGTAATTTTTTTTTTCTTTAGTCAAGTATTTAACGAGGAACGTTAGTTTATCTACATCTGTGGTGAGAAACATTATTGTTTATTAAAGCCAATGGTGAAAAACCTTTGGTCAAATACATTGTTTGTGTATTAGAATGTAACGAAACAATCAATATTGCGTAGGCCTATTTAAGTCTATAACGAGAAATCCATGATGAGAAACGTTATTGTGTATCTAACTCCATGGTGAAAACTCTATGCTCAGAAATATTACTGTATAATCAAGTATTTGGCGAGAGATCTATGACAAGAAACACTGATGTGCATTTAAGTTTTTGGTGATATATCTATGGTCAGAAACCCTATTGTTTATTCAAGTCTCTGGTGAGAAATCTATGGCCAGAAACATTATCATACATTTTTCTATAATGAGAAACATTTTGGTGTATAAAGTCTCAGGTGAGAAACATCGTTCATTCTAGTCTATGCCAGAAAAAAATAGATGTTGTGTAGTTACGCTGGAAAGAGCCGTCTTGAATAATTGGATCTTTTCGGTTGCGATACAGAACTATCCGGATTGCCGTTCGTTGCAGAAATACTGAGTAAAAGTATGATTACGAAACGTTTCGCCGACGGCTTTCCTACGTTGCTGGAAAACTAATGTCGGTTTCCCGATATTAAAAAGAAAATCAGTGAGATTGAGAGACTCGTGTATTTTCTCCTTGAAGAAGGTGGAAGGAGGATAATTTTTTACCCAAATCGGCGTGTGTATGCATGTTTGTCTGTAGGTGTGTGTGTTTGCATGTGCGTATGTGGTTGCAGATCACGTTAAAACAGGCAAGCTAAATTGGAAAAAACTTTGTCGAACATTCATTAAGCAGCCATCTTGAAATGATCAAACTATTTTAAATGTCATTTCTAGGTCAAAGGTGAAGGTCACGTATACCAGTTGCTTTAGATATTTGATATTTATTAATCATTATAAGATTTCTCTAAAGTCAAATTGGTCAAGCTTAACCCTTCAAGGTCAAATATTATAGAGGTCAATCATGTAGCACACAGATATTTGCACAATAAAA
>NC_090728.1:146241722-146261722 GCF_036898095.1 Palaemon carinicauda
AGGAATCGCACATCAGAGGCCAAAATTCTGTTATCGATTTCTCATCGAACGCATCTCTTACACCCGAATCAGTTTTTAACTCCAAAACCTCATCTTGACAATCATCAGGAACTTTTTCAACTGACAGTTTGAATGCATTTCTGACTAAATCCAACTCATCATCACCAAGTTCGGGAAAATGTCGTCTGAATTAATTTTCCAGTGCTGTCAAATGCTGCCTAATTTCATTTTTTTGCAAATTGTGGAAGCACCTTGTCTTCACCACAAACAGCAAGAATAGATGACAGTTTCCCAAACATTACTACATTATCTGCATTTACCCTTCTCTTCCAATTTTCAAGCTTGCTCATAAAAGCTTTCAAGGCATCTACGAGTTTAATAATGCTTGTATTCCTTCCTTGCATCTGAAGATTCAGTTTATTCAGTTGCTCAAATATATCAACCAAACAGGCAAGATGCATGATCCATTCCTCATCACTCAGCCAGGCAGAAAATTCTGTTTTACCTTGCACTTCAAAAAACAATTTGATCTCATCTCTAAGCTCAAATACTCGCTCCGTTACATTTTCTCTTGACAGCCAACAAACATTTGTGTGAAAAAGAAGCAAATGATGGGTTGCATCCATATCAGTACATAACTGCTTGAAAAGTCGTGAGTTGAGTGCCCCTCCTTTGACGAAATTTACAATTTTAATTGTTTGATCCAAAACCTTCTCTAGCGGAGCAAGAAATGTATTTGAGGCTAGTGCCTGACGATGGATTATACAATAAATGCCTTTCACTTTTGAAGCTCGCTTTTTCACACATACTTGGAATCCTGATTTTGTCCCTAACATAGCTGGTGCTCCATCTGTACAACACCCACTGATATTATCCCACGAAAGATTTTCTGATTAAAAAAAGATGAAACCTTCTCCAAAATATCAGAGGCCTTGGTAGTTAGTTCAAGAGGGGAACAAAAGAGAAACTCCTCCTTAAATGAATCTGAGTGAACATACCTTGCAAATACCACCAACTGGGAACATAATGCCACATCAGTTGATTCATCAAGTTGATGGAAAATAAGCCAAATGCTGAAGACTTGATCTCCTGCACAACTTGATCCATGATGTCAGTGGCCATATCACTTATCCTCTTTTAAACAGTACTGTTTGCTAATGGAACCTTTGCAATTTTTTTCTTCATTTCATTTCCCAACACAATTTCCACCATTTTGAGAGTGCAAGGCTTATCAAATTTTCCCCAATTATATGTTTTTTTCTGCTTTGCTATTTCAAGTGCTACGACATAGGAAGCTTCAGTAACTTTGTGGATTTTCTCTTTAAATTCTTCTGTTGAAACCAGCCTCATCTTTATGAGAGCATTCCCATGGTGTTCAGAAAGGTTTTTTTTTTCTTGTCTCTGTGATGAGGATGAACATTTTACAAATGCTGTCTCATCTTTGCTGGTTTCATAGAATCGTTTGTCAAAGCTTTACTACAAATAACACATTGGGGCCTTTCTTCTCCATTGATGATGATGGATGTGAATCCATATTCAATATATGAATGATCGTACTTTCTTGAAGATACAATCCTGGAAATCAGGTTCACTCAGACACTTACTGAGGACAATTCAAGACTGAAATTGGTATTAGCTTCTCAGCTATTTATAGTTCAGGAGTTCCCAACCTTGGGCCTGCTAAGTAATTTTCTTGGGGCCTACTTAATTCCCCAGCCATCTGTCTCTTCCTCAGTACCTTTTCCAATCCTAGGATATAATCCCAGCCCAATTGACAGGCCAGATATGCCAAAGCCTATAATTGCTCTCCTCACCCATGAACTTACTTCGGTCACAATTCACCCCCTAAAAACCCAAAATTCACCCCTGGGGGTGAATTTCACCCCCATTGAGAACCTCTGTGCTAAACCTTTAAAGTCTCAAAGAGTCTTTCTAGACTTACGTGAGCCACATTCGACTATATGGCATTAAATCTCCATCTGAAGAAGTTTTTCTTCACGGTTGCCATTTACGAAAGGAAAATAGTATTTATCAATATGTCTTTTAAAGGTTTAAAGATCACTCATGGATGGCAGAGGCCGGGGACAATGACATTGCCCTAGCAATCAGGACAATGCCCTAGAGACTGACCTTATATTATATGATCAGCGCCCAAGCCTCGTCTCCACACAAGCTAGGACCAGGGAGAGCCAGGCAGTGGCTGCTGATGGCTCAGCAGATAGACCTAAAGGCTCCCTCAAACCCCCCAACTGTAGCTCACATGGATTGTATGGTTGCAGACACTAATGGCACTAACGAGTCTGAGCCGGACTCAAACCCCCGTCTGGCAAACACCAGCCAGAGAAGTTATCATTCAGGCCACAACAACCCTTAAATTTTAATTTGGTTATCAATACCTTAAGAGATTTCTTAAACTTCATCTCTTCCTCAAGATGAATTATTCTTTGTTATTAGAATTAGACTTTGCATTCAGATCTTCCCTGACAATTCCATCCATTTCGTAAAACTAGGTATGTAGAAATTCTAATAGCCAGTATTCTTCATCATGAGGCTCAATACTACACAGTATTCTAGAAGTTTTATTCCGGCTGTGACCAACTTGTGGAATGATGTTCCTAATCGGGTTGTTGAATCGGTAGAAATTCATAAGTTCAAAATTGCAGTGGATGTTTTAATGTTGCACAAGTTGGCATAAGTTTCTATTTATAGTTCATACATGAAAGCTCTGTTTTAATGTTGTTACTGTTGTCAAACCATTATAGTTCAATTGTCCATTACTTCTCTTGTAGTTTATTTCCTTATGTCCTCACTTGGCTCTTTTTCCCGGTTGGAGTCCTTAAGCTTATAGCATCATACTTTTCCATCTGGGGTTGTAGCTTAGCTAATAATAATAATAATAATAATAATAATAATAATAATAATAATAATAATAATAATAATAATGATAATAATAATAATGATATATGGGCAACCAAAATAGTCACGGTGAAGAATATCGAGTGTAGATGGGTTTCAAGCATTAGACCTACTGCATCTTATGTCGTAGGTGGTCACATCAAAGTAACATGTCAGAATTATCTAGTGTCATGGGTTTTATCTTACTTTTTTTTTCTTGCTTATAAATATTTACCTTTACTACAATTTTACTGTCATCAAGTGTTGATGAAGATTAAATAATTACAGAAGGAATAAGTTGAAGACATCTACCTTATTAAAATATTTTGATTACCATTTACTCTTCCATTCTCGTAAAAAAAATTTAGCCTAAGATAATCTTTGACTTCAATATATATATATATATATATATATATATATATATATATATATATATATATATATATATATATATATATATATATATATATATATATATATATATATATATATATATATAGATAGATAGATAGATAGATAGATAGATAGATAGATAGATAGATAGATGCGTGCGTGTGTGTTTCTGTGAGAGAGATAGTTTGTGTGCGTATATGGATGAGTTTGCGTGCGTGCAATTGCGCGTGTTTCTGTTTTTATGTAATCATGGACGGGGTTAAATGTAGATTCTCGTTTGTATACAGAAAATTTGAAAACACCCACACTTATCCCATGAAACATGTGCTAATTCTCCGCCATTCAATGCTATATAAAAACTACCAATATTTGCGTATCTTCGAGTCTCATATCAAGAAAAAATATTGATAAACTCCTCGGACCCCCAACGTTTGAGTCTTCAATTATCGATGATAAAACGAGAGGCGGAATCTCCCAACGATGGATGACTATAAGAGGTTTTTCTTTTCTGTGTGAAATATTTTTCATCTCCAGCAAATTTCCCCCTTCGAGATATATTTCATATTTGAAGTTGCAATGGCATTGCGTTTTGCGATTCATGATATAAACGTTAAAAGAAAAAAAAATAGAAGACAGAAAACTTGTTTCGGTGGTTATTAATTTAGGTCGTAAATATTAGTCTTAGTCCCACTAGTTCTTTAAAGTCCGTGGAAGGGAGCTCTCCCTCCAAAGGGGGCGCGGAGAAATAAATAAGTAATCTTGGAATAATCATTAAGAAAATGCTCTTCGTTTTCATGTCATTTCAACCAGAAATGTTCATATCCTAGGATCACAGAAAATGGAATTATTGTATCAAAGTTTCCTGGTTCGGAGAAAATAGAAAACAGAGTTCGGATAAAAACATTTGTGGAATACTCACTAATAACTATTTGTGATCTACATGGTACACCTTTTAAAATTCAATAACAAAGGCTACGGTCTTTTCTTTTGTGGTAATTCTAATCAGCAAAGAAAGAAAGGAAAAAAGAAAATACTGAGAATCTTATGCTCATTTTAATCAAAGTTAATTTTGAAAAAGAAAACATAACATCTCGGTTTACAGACTTTAATTTAATATGAAATAAGATTCCATTAAGATGATTATATATACAATACTTACTATTTATAACTGTAGCACATGAATTTACTTTCGGTTCTAAATTTACATCAAATTAGCATATATATATATATATATATATATATATATATATATATATATATATATATATATATATATATATATATATATATATATATATATATATATATAACCTTTTCACCTCACCAGACGCTAGGCAAGTTAAAAGCTTGTCAGTCGTCTTGCCCAGAATTAAAGAATCCTTTGCAGTCAGCTCTATTCAAGTATATTTCTTGCCGCTCAACTTCACGAATGGTTGAACCCCTGTTAGCAATACAAGCAGGTAACCAATCCAGGAACTGCTTTAGGAATCTACCATCCCCCATTCTCTTAACCTGCCCATATCATCGTAGTTAACCTTTATCTATCAGATCCATGATGCTTTCGTTGCCAATCTCTTACCTGATATCATCGTTTCTCATTTTGCAAAGTCACGTGACACCACGTATTAAGCAGAAGGCTTTCGTTTCTGCAGTTAATATAGAAGGTAGTAATGCTTGATATGAAAGTACTATTTGGTTTAACGATAAAAAAGAAAGACAAGTAATTTTGTGGAGGCTTACATCCTCCAAGATTATTCACTAAGAAATGAACTCATTACAATATCATTAACAATTATTATGGTAGTTTTGCTATTGTGCAAATATCTGTGCTACATCTTTGACCTCCATATTTGACCTTGAAGGGCTAAGCTTGACCAATTTATCTTTAGAGAATTCTTGTATTGATTAATATGTATTAAATATCTAAAGCAGTAGAAATACATGACCTTCACCTTTGATTTAGAAACGACCTTTAAAATAGTTTGATCCTTTCATGATGGCTGCTTAATAATGAATGTTCGATTATTTTCTTCTTCTCTTTTTAAGCTTGGCTGCTCAAACGTAATTTGCAACCACATACACACCGATTTGGGTAAAAACTTATCCTCCCTCCAGCGTCTTCAACGGAGGAGAAATTACACGAGTCTCCCCATCACATTGATTTTCTTTTTAATATCGGCAAACAGACATTAGTTTCCAGCATCGTAGGAAAGCCGTCGGCGAAACGTATCGTAATCATACTTTTGCTCAGTATTGCTGCAATGAACGGCAATCCGGATTGTACTGTATCGCAACCGAAAAGATCCAATTATTCAAGACGGTGGTTTCCAGCGTAACTACGCACAAACTATTTTTTTTTCTGGCATAGACTAGAATGGACGATGCTTCTCACCTGAGACTTTATACACCAAAATGTTTCTCACTATAGAAAAATGTATGATAATGTTTCTGACCATAGATTTCTTAACAAAGACTTAGATATGAAATAGGGTTTCTGACCATAAATATATCACCAAAACCTACAATACACATCAATGTTTCTTGTCATAGATTTTTCACCAAAGTCTTGAGTATACAATGATATTTCTGAGCATAGCGTCTTCACTATAGAGTTATATACACAATAACGTTTCTCGTCATAGATATGTTGTTATAAACTTAAATAGGTCTCCACAATATTGTTTGTTGCCTTAGATTTCAATAGACAGACAATGTATTTGACCAAAAAGGTTTTTCATTAATGACATGAATAAACAGTAATGTTTCTCGTCATAGAGATATATATACAATAACATTTCTCGTTAAATACTTGACTATAGCTACAAAAAAATTGACTGTTTCTTTCCTTTCCTAAGACTTGAATACTTTATCAGCAAATACATCTCTGCTTGCATTCAATCAAGTCAAGGGTTGTTTTGGCTTTTTGGTAACATCTCGGTCTGGGACCGAGTTCCGCTCAAACACGTTAGTCCCTTTTGTGTTTGTAACCTTACCATCCATGTCAGCTAAGGATGGCGGCTTTGGGAGAGCCTATAGGTCTACCTGGTGAGTCATCAGCAGCCATTGCCTAGTCCTCCCTAGTCAAAGCCTTAGCTGTGGCCTTGAGCACTAATCATATGTTGATATGGTCAATCTCTAGGGCATTGTCCTGCTTGCTAGGGCAATGTCACTGTCCCTTGCCTGCCATTCATGTGTGGCCTTCAAACCTTAAAATAGACGTGGCTAAAACAGAAATACCAAGTTCAAAAGCTTTCTTTCAAATAACCTACAGACGAAGACTACATTAGCTTGTTCGTTCAATTTTCCTTTACCTAATAAATGCTAGAATTTAGCAACAAAGCCAATGCTAACGAGGATTCGATAAGCCTGAGTTACCGAGTCCTTTGGCAATTTGCGTCTAGAATTTATTGTCATAATCGGCGTCAATGACCTTCGATGTCAGGATGCCAGAAAACTTCAAATAAATCAGTCAGTCAATCTAGAATTTATTAAATGATTCACAGGTCATTTTAAATTCTTTACAAACAAAGTTTTACTGCACATCAGAAGGTATTCTGTTAGTAACATGCTGCCCCATACATGATAAGGGTGTATGTAAGGCACTAAATAAGCGTAACAAATCCTGTAAAATATGCAGAAAATCTATCTCCTAAAACCTTAAGCATAAATAAACACGTCTTAGGAAGTCTCTGATCTTTAACATTACTAGAAAATTGGATATTTCCAAAAGGCTGAAATTCGAAAGTTCGCCTTAAGGGAATGTCTCACGTACGCCATTGCACGAGAGTGCCAACGACTTTTAATCGTCCACGAAGCTGGTTAAGTAAACGTTCGGAGTCTGCAACATTATCATAGATTTTGCAATTGCATTATCACATTCCAGTTTAATTTCAACTTACCCGGAAGTATTACCTTAAGATGGTTTCTTCTTCTTTCCCACCGTTATCCCTGCATTAAGGGATCGATTGTTTGATGCTTCCTTTCCAGTGCGTTCTGTCAAAGGCATCCTCTTCCACCAAACCTCTTCTCTCCATATCATCCTATACCTTATCACGTCATCTAATTCTCTGCCTCTCTCTCTCTCTATCTTCTCCCTTAACAGGTTCACCCCAAGCCCTCCTTACTCCCTCCCCACCTTTCGTCCTTAAGACGTGTGAACATCATATCAGCCGTGAACTGGTCATATTATATAAGTCCTTAAGGTCTGTCTGTCTTTCTGTCGTTAACCCTGGATAGGTACGGTGGGTCGTTTGCGACCCCGAGCGTCAAAAAAAAACAGGTTTTTCTCACGTGACTCACCCCCGTGACTGAATTTGTGGGTGATCGACCTGCAGGAGGTGTCTCCCCTACACGCTCTAGTAGTGTCCAGATGTGCATTGCTGTAGCTGTACTCCTTCCCCGATTTCTGAGACGCGTCGGGGTCGTTCGCGTCCGAGTTTACCCTTCTAGGGTAGTTTGCATAATTATCAAAGTTATTACGTATTATGAAATTGTCGTAGAATGGTGCAACTTGTATAGGTTATCAGTTGTGGAAAGTCTTGGTGGATTGTTTGGCTACCATGTGCATGTTTTTTTTTTTAGTTAAAATGTCGTTCATCACCACGAGGACCATTTTACCGCGAGTGCCCCTTTTTCATTTTTTTTCATTTTTTTGCCAAGTCATTTTTCCGTAAGATATTGCCAAATAGTGTCGTAAAACTTTTGCTTGTTTAGTGTTGGAAAGTGTGTCTAGATGATCTGGCTACCCATGCATGACTTTGTTTTTGTCAGAATCGACGTAGTTATTGGTATATTGGGTATTTAACTGCGGTTACCAATTTCTGTTTTTTTTTCAATATTTGTAAAAATTACTACGTAGTAAGGAATTGCCGTATATTATTCATTTTTTTTTCATGTTTATGTGTTAGAAAGTGTGCCTTGATGGTTGGGCTAACACGTGCATGTCTTTTTTTTTATCTGAGATGTCGTATATTAGAATGTCGGGCATTTTACCGCGAGTGTCCCTTTTTCATTTTTTTTCATTTTTTTGCCAAGTCATTTTTCCGTAAGATATTGCCAAATAGTGTCGTAAAACTTTTGCTTTTTTAGTGTTGGAAAGTGTGTCTAGATGATCTGGCTACCCATGCGTGATTTTGTTTTTGTCAGATACGACGTAGTTATTGGTATATTGGGTATTTAACTGCGGTTGCCAATTTCTGTTTTTTTTCAATATTTGTAAAAATTTACTACGTAGTAAGGAATTGCCGTATATTATTGATTTTTTTTTCATGTTTATGTGTTAGAAAGTGTGCCTTGATGGTTGGGCTAACACGTGCATGTCTTTTTTTTTATCTGAGATGCCGTATATTAGAATGTTGGGCATTTTTCCGCGAGTGCCCCTTATTATTTGTTTTGCATTTTTTTGCTTTGTCATGTTACCGTAAGGAATTGGCAAGTAGTGTCGCAAAACTTATATTTTTATAGTGTTGGAAAGTGTTTCTAGATGATCTGGCTACCCATGCCTATTTTTTTTTTAGCCAGATATGGCGTATATATAAGTATGTGTTCGATTTTCCTGTGATTGCCATTTTTTCGTTTTTTCCCATTTCTTTCAAAATTACTACGTACTAAGGAACTATCACAGAGTAATATTTCATTTATATGTTTATTTGTCGGAAAATATGCCTTGATGGTTTGCCTAGCACGTGGCTGAAATTTTTTTTTCTGAAATGCCGTATATTAGAATGGCCATTTTTCCACGAGTGCCCCTTTTTATTTGTTTTGCATTTTTTTGCTTAGTCATGTTACCGTAAGGAATTGGCAAGTAGTGTCGCAAAACTTATAATTTTATAGTGTTGGAAAGTGTTTCTAGATGATCTGGCTACCCATGCCTATCTTCTTTTTTTAGCCAGATATGGCGTATATATAGGTATGTGTTCGATTTTCCTGTGATTGCCATTTTTTCGTTTTTTCCCATTTCTTTCAAAATTACTACGTACTAAGGAACTATCACAGAGTAATTATTCATTTAGATGTTTATTTGTCGGAAAATGTGCCTTGATGGTTTGCCTAGCACGTGGCTGAATTTTTTTTTTCTGAAATGCCGTATATTAGAATGTTAGCCATTTTTCCTCGAGTGCCCCTTTTTATTTGTTTTGCATTTTTTTGCTTAGTCATGTTACCGTAAGGAATTGGCAAGTAGTGTCGCAAAACTTATATTTTTATAGTGTTGGAAAGTGTTTCTAGATGATCTGGCTACCCATGCCTATCTTTTTTTTAGCCAGATATGGCGTATATATAGGTACAGTATGTGTTCGATTTTCCGGTGATTGCCATTTTTCGTTTTTTCCCAATTCTTTCAAAATTACTACGTACTAAGGAACTATCACAGAGTAATGATTCCTCTAGATGTTTATTTGTCGGAAAATTTTGTTTACTTTTTTTTTGATTGAATATCATCAAATTTTTTTAGCTAAAATATTGTTTTACATTTTTTTTTTCGATTTTATTTCCTTTCAAAAAAATTTTTTTGGGTCAGAATTTTAATTTTATAGTCGTAAAATAATCGACAATTATCCAGCAACCCATCATACAATTTTTATGCATATCCAATAATAATTAGATTAGTAAATAACACCTTGAAATTGACATACCCTTCCTACATTTCAAGTGGCAGATTAGGGAGTCTGAGTCAGTGTGGTTGGCGGCCATTTTGTGGACATATCCGAAGCGTAAGCTGCCCTATCTATATATATTCTTGTTCCCTATAGAATTTGTGATATTTTGGTATATTTTTACCTGCATAAATATCATATTATATATTAAATATATGTATTTTTTTACGGAATTTCTAAGTACTCAAAAAATTACCTTTAGATATGGCCCCTGATATAAATGTAATTTACAAAATAATGAAGATTTTTTTACATATTTCTATTTTAGGATAACATATGTTTATTCCCTAAAAAAATTAGCCACTTCCTATTTCATTTGGGTACCCAAAAAAATTCATGAAATTTGGACAAATTTTTTTGGCCAAAAAAAGTTACCCTTTTTTTCTCATTTCAGATCTTCACCTCCATGGGTCTGACTTCATCCAAAATACATCAAGATGTGTCCTAAACATTCAAGAATCAATTCCTAAAAGGATTTGTGTATATATGTATAAACTTTTTTTTTATGAATTTTTATGTCAGGTCTTTTTTTTTTCTACTTAATTTTTTAAAATATTTATAATAAATAGTTTTTCGGCAGATGAGTAGTATTTATCTATACAGTTGTTTTAAGCATTCATTGAAGTTTTTTTTGGCAAAAGAAAAAAGGAGGTTACTGCAAAAACTGATTTTTCAAGAATTTTTTTTGGCGTCGGGGTCGTTCGCGTCCGAGTATACCCTTAAAGGGGTGTCCGAGGACCGTACCTATCCAGGGTTAAGAAGGAATAAGATATTATTAGGTAATATAATTTGCAATTTGTTAAAAGACTCAATTGTGGTCGATGAATTTTTGGATCTGTGTCCATCACAGTTTATAGATTGGCTTCTTGTAGATTGCCTGGCCCCTCCTTCCAGAAATGCTCTCTTGTAATATTACAGCCCGTAATGTAATGTATTATTGTGTCTGGCGTGTGTTTAAAGACAGTTATGCAAAGTACTTCGGTAGTTAAACTTAGCTTTTGCATCCAAGAGAGGAAGTAGAAAATTAAGCGAAATATTTGTAACTAAACTAATCACAATCAATAAATTCTTGGATTGTTTTTTTCCAACTCGATTATTACAGTCGCTGAAAGGATAACTTGTCACAATCTTTAGAAACAGATTACTCATACGTCTTATATCACTTGGGAAAACACTGATAAGTGATAATAAAGCTTAAGAATTTAGGGGAAAAACATATCTGTTACAGGAAGATTGAATCTGGTGTCTCTGACTATTTTCCACGTATCATAGAGTTGCCTTTTAGTTTGTAAAGTTACCTTCACTAATTCCGGTACACTGACTTCTCTTTAGCTTCCCGTGAAGTGTACCGGAATTAATGAAGCCAACTGTACACCATTACCGAAATCATATTCAACCGGGATGTTCGTTTTCTCTGGCTATCTTTATCTCACTCCGTCTGAATTCTTAAAGTTTATCAGAAAAAAATCAGTTATATCCGGATATTCAGAACGACATTTCCTTTCAAAGGAGATTTGAATGACGGATTAAAAGTTTTGAATCAATTAACGAAGTATAGTATGTCTTTCTTTTTTTTCATTTTCTTCTTTTCCTTCATCTTTTTTCTTGTTCTTTTTCTTCTTTTCATTCGATAAGTGATAGATTTCAATAAGTAAAGTTTTTAATATTAAATCTACAACAACAAAATCATGCTTGGATGTATGTATATATAAATATCTGTACGCTCGTCTGTATTTCCGATAGATAGCATGCATATGGGTCAGTATGTGGTAAGTTAGAATTTAAAATAGCTTCATTTTAAATGCTGTAATAATCTAAGTCATCTACATTGGAAGAAACTGATTCCTTAAGACAACAATTAACTTCGCATCTTCAATTTTCAGTACGTATAACGAATAACATTCCTACTGGCAATAGTATTTATTTGTTTGTGAAGTAACAATGTGTTATATGTCATTTAATGCATAAAAATTAAATCGAGAGAGAGAGAGAGAGAGAGAGAGAGAGAGAGAGAGAGAGAGAGAGAGAGAGAGAGAGAGAGAGAAGGGGGGGGGGGGATATCGTAGATAAACCAAGGAGATCACCATGTGACAGAAAAGCAGAAAACACTGAGACAGAAGAAAAAAAGAAAAATAACAAGACGATGACCAAGAGAAGCAGCAGAAATATCAGATGCCAGACAGACGCCTTTCTGCATGTTTGGTTTGTTTAGATAAGAAAAAGCTTTTGAGATTAGGGATGACGGACAGACTCCAGTGAAGTCTCTGTCGGAAAATTTATGTTGTCCAGTTTTCGTTGGTCTGGCAACAGATGGAAATCTGTAGGAATTCTTTGTTGGTTAATAAAACCTGTGGAAAAAAAGGAAAAAAAAAAGGTCAAGAAACGCAAGGAAAGACAATTTTCTGGAAAACGTGTGAAAGATAGCTCAGTCTTTCCTTGATCATTTGCATATGAAAGAAGCATAGAGGCCATAGTGCTTGAAGGAATGAAGTTTGCTTGTTAGAAGTTCGAAATAGGTCTTGCTAACCATTATCTTGGAAGCTTTCTAGGATTTTGATCTGGATTAAGCAACAGTAATTTCATGTATTATACAGGTCCCACTTAAATGAAAATTTAATTAATATGCAAAAAATGCGCTGTTCTTCTGGAGTGTCCCTCCTCACCGGTGGTAACTTCTATGAAACTCCAAAGCAGTATCACTAACAAAATCCGTCTTAGTTTGAATAACAGCGTCGGCAGCTTTAATACCTTTCAAACAACCATGCCTGCCAGATCCGCATAAGTAATACCTCCTCCCTGGGTAGTGGGTTGTGGGTACCCCTCGGTTCTATCATATAAATTTCGCTTCTGTCCTGAAGGCTTTCTCGCCTTCCCTGAATATCAAGATCCTTATCGCACACCTTTCAAACTTATCCTAGCACGTATTAGGTCTCTCTCTCTCTCTCTCTCTCTCTCTCTCTCTCTCCCTCTCTCTCTCTCTCTCTCTCTCTCTCTCTCTCTCTCTCTCTAATGATAATAATAATAATGTATATATACGTATATATACACGTATATATGTATACATATACATGTATATATGTATATAAATATATATATATATATATATATATATATATATATATATATATATATATATATATATATAATATATATATATATATATATATATATATATATATATATATATATATATATATATATATATATATACTTATATGCGTGTGTGTTTGTGTATAAGGAAGAGAAGACGATGGATTTACGAGCTAAGGAAATTTGCGGGTATAGACTGGCATAGAAAGACGCGTGTGGAATGACAAGTATCCAATTATGCCTTATGTTTTATTGTAATCTCTTGATTTCTGTTTTCACCATTTCAATAGAATCTGGTCGATATTTCCCTTCATGTTTTGCAATTTAATCATATTATCATCATATCTTTATTCATTCAACTTTCCATTATTCGGCAATTTTACTTTCCCTAAAAGTTTCAATTCCACTATCTGAGTGGTTATCATAATTCATAACTTTTCAATAGTTTAAATTAATCTTCTTTGATTTCTTGGCCTGGAAATTCTTAAAAGCAAATTGCTGGCAGTCGTATCTTCAACTTCCTTTCTTTCATCGTCACAAATCTCCCCTATATGATAGTATAAGTGTGTCCGGGTGTGTGCGTGTGTGTGTGTGTGTGTGTTGTATACTAGTCTATCTTATTTCTCTTCCTGTTATTTATTAAAATTTTCTTTTTCCAATTTCTGGAATCGCACACACACACAAAAAAAAAAAAAAAAAAAAAAAAACAAGAAAAATATATTCCTTATTTTGGACACGCGATGCCTCTAATATTCCGTTGTATAAGTAAACATAGATATAAGTCAATGTCTTTTCGATTAGCAATTAGTGATGGCAATGTATTTACCTCTTTTTATGACCTTTTATTTTTTTCTGCAATATATTTTTGGAAAAAAATTACAAGAATATTTATTCTATGCTTATTTCTTATTAATGTGAATGGTACTGTACCTTATTTCATTACATGTTTATGCAAATGAATATGTTCAATATTTTGCTATATAGCAAATTCCCTTGAATGAACTTTGTAATCACAAACATCATACAAAGAAGAGCAATAAAAATAGCAGCCAGCCTCTGGGCTACATGAGTCTAGACTGAAGAATCTCTGACAATAGAAAACACTGAAAACATTTGATGCTGACGATGGATCAGACAAATCTATGCAATAGTGTTTGAAAGCTTATAGCGTTTAAGGTCAAAAGTTGAACGATTATTATTTATTAAATGTAACTTATTTTTCATTCAAAGATCAAAGAGAATTTTGCATACTCATATTTTGAGCTAAAAGGCTTCACTTTTTTATTCAATTTCAGTGTTAATTCATTTACGGGAAATAATTTTATAGTAATTCTTGAAATTCTTCTTCCATGCTGGATTATTTAGTTAAAACTATCTATGTATAAAAATATCTATGCCAGTTACAAAGTTTAAATGTAATGAGATTATGACTTTATTTACCCTTGCAATAGTTGGTATTTTTTGAACAAAAGTGTTAGTGAATAGAGCTGAATTCATCTTTTCTATCTTTTGATGAAATTTATATTTTAGGAAACAAAATACTTAGGAAACAATCCGTTTGTTTTGGATATCAGACACTATCAATGACCTTCATTTTGCAAGTTGAAATCATATTATGAATGTTTTCGAAATTACATCAATTGTGAAAGTAAACCGAATGCGCCGTGTGACATACAAGACCAAAAACATAAATGGTTGATCGTCAATCTTTCCCATCTGAAAAAAAATGTTAAACTGGAATATTTATATTCATGTTGTCACTGTTCTAGATACTTTATTTTTCCTTATTTCCTTTCCTCACTAGGCTATATCCCCTGTTAGAGATCCTGGGCGTATAGTATCCTGCTTTTTCAACTAGGTTTGTAGTTTAGCAAGTAACAACAACAACATCAACAACAATAACTACAGAAATAATAATAATAATAATAATAATAATAATAATAATAATAATAATAATAATAATAATAATAATAATAATAATAATCGTAATAATAATAGTATTAATTGTCTTTGCTGCTATTTGTTCGGTATCATTTCCGTATCCCAATAAGTAACTGAAATGATGAAAGGGGCTTTGATGTCAACGTAAGTGGGAGATTTCATACAATGGCCTGTGGCATCATTAAATTATTTTATATATATTATATATTTTGCTAATAAACATAATTTTCAATTTCAAATCATAACTAATAATAAAGGAATAATAAGAAAGTTCCTGTTATTGCTTACATCAACGGGTAAATATTGTTGAGGAAAATTGCTAACCTTTTACTGTAGTTTGTTGTTCTTAATATAAGAAATGTAATATTTCCTACACTTCCTCGTTAAAAGTATTTTTGATCTTAAAATAATAAAATTATTCCGAGTATTTTTTTTACTTAATTTTTGCATCTTTACAAAGAGTTAAACGACACGACTTCAAATGTATTAAATCTGAACTTATATCGAATGCATTTCTCCAGAAGTTAATTCTTCAGAAAAAAAGTTTTAGTTTCTTTCCTCATTCTAATGTATGGTATAACAACCTTTTGGGATGTTACTCCATATATGTAATAAATTATTAAAGGAAAAGATAATGTAAAGTTCTGCCAAAACAGTTTTTGAAACATCGACATATATCTAATTCTTATTCGATGCCTTCGTTTTGATAGATGACAAGATAATCTTTAACAAATTTATAAAACAACAACTATCCGTAATAATCTTCAAAGAATGGAGGACAAATATCTGGAATATATATATATATATATATATATATATATATATATATATATATATATATATATATATATATATATATATATATATATATATATATATATATATTTACACTTAAAACAAAATACAAATGTTAGTTCATGTAACAAAAATTCGGAAGCTAAAGTGTGTAATAGAAATGACATTTAAAATTGATCTTTATGTTTAAATTCTTACAAAAAGAAAAAAAAAACACTTGCACTTGATTTCGTGTCTTTTATTTTTTTATCCCTCCCGTGCACCGAGAGACCAAAACAAGTTTTTAATATACTGTCCATATATATACATACATATATATATATATATATATATATATATATATATATATATATATATATATATATATATATATATATATATATATATATATATGTATATATATGTATATATATGTATATATATATATATATATATATATATATATATATATATATATATATATATATATATATATATATATATATATATATATATATATATATGAATACATAATTTTGATGGCCTTGAAAGAAGATATATTAAAAACAATCCAGAAGAGACTAAGCCGTGGTTGAAGATTAGTCTCAGACTCTTTAATGATTATTTGAATGAGGGTCATGCATATGCAGAATACTTTCATATAAAACTTATGGAAATAATCAGGAACAATTTCTAAATAGTCTTCGGCTTGATGTTTCAAAAAGGGAATGCCTGATAAACAAATGGATGATAATTTCAGAATTGATATGTTTTTTTATTGGATTATTATCAAATTATCATTTCTTTTGTCCGCGAATCATGTAAGTACATTTTCTTATCCAAATGGCAAGTAAAACTTCTCAAAGAGGGGGACTTAGTATTTACGGCCCCAGAGTGATCTCAATTTTTTCCCAATCTTTTCCGCGGATTTAAATGCCCTTTTGGTGTGGGGGAGGATCCTACGGAATATCCACTTCTAACCGTTTCCATTTGGGATTTGCCATCTGGGTGATAAATTTTAATTCTATTTTAGACTACATTGGTACAGGGCGAAATGGATCGGGCCTCCCAAAAGGAATAAAAGCACAACTCGCAAAGACACTATTATTGAGTAAAAGAATTGATTTTCTTAAACGAAAAGGCGATTATATGTTGGCAAGATATTTATTTTACGTTTCGTGCTATGGAAACTTTTAGATAATTTATTCCAAATGCTTCTAAACCCTATTTCCCTAATTAAAATGTTATTGTTCTTAATGAAAAAAGTAAATGAGGTCAAAGAATATTTATACTTTTTAGTATATTCTTCTTTTTTTTTTCGATAGGAAAAGTGCAATTATCAGTGGTTGTTGATTTCCAAACTAATCCCAAAAAATAGATCTGGTTTGTTCCAGTATATGTCGCGCGTGAGGAATAGAATTTTTTTTTTTTTTTTAGATAACTTTTCCCCTTAAATCGAGAAGCAAATGGCACTGACACAAATTGGGTATTTGATTATTGTTTTATGATATTTTGTTTTTTGATTCATATTTGTTGGCATATTTCCTAGTGGGTAACATCAAGTAGAAAAGTGTTTGAGAATCCCATTGAAATATTTAGAATTTTAGATTATTAGGACATTGAGTAGGAACGCTTTCTATGCATTCTCTGTCATATTCCTTTTCATAATATGGTTATATGTATTTTATTCACAACAATAAATACTATGAAGTAGTTATGAATAGTCCAAAAAGACCCCTCTAGACCAATTCTGATAATTATGAGATATTCACCCTCGCAAAATGTAGAATTACTTTAACGATTTTGGAGAACATTAGCTTCATTTTTAAATCCTTCAAAGTAAATAGCAGTATAAAAATTCTGTGTGCTTATTATACATATACATATCACCATTAGTATGATTTGTATTTTTCCATATTTTTGTGTGTAGTGTATAATTATATGTATATTTGTATAGACACGCTACTAACGTACACACACACACACACACACACACACACACACATATATATATATATATATATATATATATATATATATATATATATATATATGTGTGTGTGTGTGTGTGTGTGTGTGTATATATAAATATATATACATATATAAATATATATATATATATATATATATATATATATATATATATATATATATATATATATATATATATATATATATATATATATATATATATCTATAACAATTCCATCGAGACAAACGAATTGTCAACCATATCCTGGCCTTTGATCCACTTTCACCCCGAAGGAGTGAAGGAAATGGAAAATCAATTCCAACTGGTTTGTAGGAGATTAATTCTACTCTAACGCTTCTTTACTTCCTTTGAAACCAAACGCAAGAGAGGACGATAGAGATTACCCGTTTCCTTTTTTAATGGATTGAATCCTGTTTCGCAAAAAAATCTCCTGTTACTTCTGCGGATTAAATATGAAATCCAAAGCGTCTAAAACTATCTGAATATTCACCACGAATCGTGAAAAGAATTTCTCGTCTCCTAAAGAGATTATACGATCATACTTTATATGTAAATAAACATCAGTATATTTCTTACAATTTCTCGCAAATGTTACTTAAAACGAATGCTAAATTTTGCCTTTTTTTCTTTTCTTTTCTTTTGCGATATTCCAAAACTTCTCGTTCTCAAAATGTTATCTTTTCGACATCTCTATGATGAGATGTCAAAGGTGTTAAAATTTTTCTCTTAGCTTTTGTGCACTGAATTGCAGATCTTAAAGGTGAAAAATTAAACAAAATTTTTTTGTGATGGAAATTAATATTTTATTAATTCTATTATCGATAAAAGGTATTTGAGTTTTAGTATAAATCATTTAATCGCATAGATAGATATACAATAACATCCGGGACTTTGATGTGCATTTCAGGACATTCGTTGGTTTATCAGAGGATAAAAATGTAATATCTTCCTATAATTTAAGCTTTATAGATGAAATTTATTATTCCATTTCCACTTTATATATTCAATCACATACCAGATGCAGATTCACAATGCTAATCCTTGATGTACATATACATGCCTTTATATACATGGATTTATCCAAGAATACATAAATAAATAGTGCATCGTTTTTTCGAAGTATATTGAGGGCACTTTCAATAAAAAAACAATGGCATTTCACTTTTGCATTGATTAGCTTCATTGAATTGCTGATATAATATTCTATCTGCCCCAAATGTCAGTGTACGTGAAAACGTGTGTTCCCTTTTTTATCGAAATTAATTTGTAGAGTATTATTTGGCCTAGCTCAGAATAACATTGGTTCTCAATTAAAAAGGTCTCATTTTTATTTACAAATAAAACAGATAAAGTGATTTGGGTCTGTATTTTTCAAGTAAATACACGGATGTCAGCCAAAAAGGGTATGACAATTCAAATGCTTTTTCCCGAAAGAGGTGTTTCCATGTTTCGAGCTTGGGTTCCAAAATGCCAAAAGTGCAATTTGTAAGATTGTTATCCTTTGTGAAAATAAAACTAAAAAGTAAAAAATACCATTGAAGATGCATGTTGTTATACAGTAGACATCGGAAAGACTCTCAAAGGACATCTAGGTGCTATTACTGCTGCAGACGGATTAGATGTTGGACATGGTTGAAACTGGAGGTTTGCCATACGTGAGGAATCACTACTGATGTAGTGGCTACTATATTATTAAGGATAGACACTATTGCAAAAGCTGCATATGCGGACACATAATAATCAACATAGTATAAGGCTATTTATTAAAGTTGACTCGAGGCGTCAGTTGAATCCTTATTAACCAGGTTGATAGCTGCCCTATAACCAAGCATCCTTGGATATTATGGCAGATAGCCACAGTGAAAAACTGTAAGATACCTCCTATGAAAGCCCCAGCTGAAACTTTGACCATTTTTGTTGAAGAAACTTGTGATCCGGAATTTTTAAACTTGATTAAGGTAATCTGGGAATCACTGCTTCCTTTTCAATAGGTATTGAACATTACACTATTATTATTATTATTATTATTATTATTATTATTATTATTATTATTATTATTATTATTATTATTATTATTATTATTATTATTATTATTATTATTATTATTATTATTATTATTATTGTGGTTGGAGACCCTCCTCTAGGCGGGTTGAGTTAAAAGTAATAGCCGCATCGTCAGAGTTTATTTTCTTATCCAAATTGGATAAGAAAATGAACTTTGCCGATGCAGCTTATTATTATTATTATTATTATTATTATTA
>NC_090728.1:146266722-146284222 GCF_036898095.1 Palaemon carinicauda
TTTTTAGCTCTCTTCTACTAATACTATAGCTACCCCTTAAAAATTCTCTCCTACATCTAGTTTTCTTTAACGAAACATAGGGAGGACTAACCTAAACTTGTTGACAGTGGCGCACGCCATGCTCGTGACGTCACAGCGTAGATACACACGTTAGAGGGCCTTGGTTGTAACCCCGGCGTATGTTGGTTCTTTCCTTAAACTACATGGGTCGAGATTAAATTCCTAAGTTGCACATTTTATATAAATTCCAATACTGCTGAATTAATGCATCTTATATTTCTCAATACCAATTAAGGTTTGTTAATTTTAAGATTTATGCCCATCGTACCAGTCCATTGCTAATTAATCATTTTAAATATTAATTTTTAGCAAGCCAGAATAGGTAGTATTATTGTATATATAACCTCCCTCAGAGCAGCAAGATTTATCTGAGTATTTAGTACAAAATCTTGCCTCCTCTGCACTCCTTGCAACAAAATGTTGCCCTGTCCTGAAGTCCCGATATGGCACCCTCAATGGATTACCATGCGCATCGAGCTCCTCACCTGTCTGGAAAGGTGAAGCCAGGTGATCTCTTCGACCGTAGTGTCGGCCGATTCTACGAGAAGCTGCCCTGGCTAGCTGACCTGCCTGGTCATTGAACCCATGTACTTCTGGCTCACCCCCCCCCCCTCTCTCCCAAAACTCGACTCACAAAAGGTTGCTGCCGGTCGGAGAGATTGAGAAGAAGAGGACCCTGGTGTACCTAGTTGCAGCCACAGTGCGAATTCTTGGGGTGAGCCAGGCAAGAGTGCAGCGTGCCCATTAGTGCAACAACCAGGTCAACAGCTATCAAGGGCATAGGACTAATCTTAAAGGAGTGCAGGTACTACAACAATGGCCATTTAGTTTTCCCCCGTTTTTTATTAGCTTAGACTAATTTTAACTTGATAGGGAACCTGGCTAATTACACTATTCGGACTGTGTGCGGTGGGATTGTGTGTAAATATTTTTCCATTATTATTTCTTGCTTGGAGACTAGCATAGTCTCTGGGTCACGTGGGCCACGTGCCAGACCCCATTTTGATTATTGCAGACCGCGTGTCTAAACCATCATCTTTATAATTTTGAATTGCTCTTAATTTGCATTCTCTTTATTATTCCATTTTTGTCTTTGTTAAGATGTCCGTTTCTTTTATGTAAATTTGTGAAATAAATCAATATTAGGTTAATTAAACCTCCTTAGTATTTTTGCTCCCTCATTTATTCTAATGTATGAAATGAATAGTTGATCACGGGACAAAATACCCAATATTTAAAGAGTAAGTCTATAGGTGGTAACAGCGAGGTACTTTGCATTCATATATTTGCTTCGAAGGTAAAGATCCTTATCTTTAAACTTTTTAAACTACTTTACATCACTGCTCCCATTTTGGATTTTGTCTTAATTACATTAACGTAAAATAACTGTCCAGCATTTCATTGGGGTAGCTGGGACAGAGCCGGAACAGAGCCTGAGAATGAGATGACTATAGACCTGACAAAGCTAGAGTAGGCCATAAATTATTGACATTTCTACGTGTGGAGTACTCCGGCCTCTGGACAGTAAATTTCCCTTTTGTATGTGAGTGATGGTTAGTGAATTGTGACAGTAAAGTATTAGCAGGGTGTTTGTGCCCCGAGAGTAAGTGCTCATATCCTCCCCTGTTGAACTTTATGTAACTGTTATAAGGAGACTTTCCCAGACTAAGTTCCCACTCAGAACACAACCATCAAAAAATTCTCCGCACGAGTGGTCCTTCGAACCGGATCTTTTACCTTTGACTTGTGAAGCATTAACGTAATTAATCAGCTTGATTAAGCATATAGTAGCTCGCTATATCACTTACCCACACGCACACAGCCAGTTTGTCGAATGTGTAATGCCCAGACTTTAATTGGGAAGAGAAATTTGTAATCAACATGATCTTTTTGTATCGACCACGTGTTTAAGGAAAGCTACGTAACCAGGTTAATTTGTTGCTTGAATGTTCTCTACAGAAAGACTAGAATTTGTCGTAGGAACTTCACTTTGTCTCGGATCCGTTCACCCACGTGTGGCGGAATCCACTTATACCAGAAAGTTCTAAGCTACTTGAACTGAGGTTTTTGTTGTTCAGACGCCCGTGTTTACTGCTCAGCTAGAGCGCCGGTGTACTCGTCCTGTCAACTAATTTTGCTAGCTAAGCATCTAATTTGTAACATTTTGTACCTTGGTCTACCTTCCTTTGTGTCGTTTACCTTCCCTAACCAACCTTAACTTTTCTAACTAACATTCCCTGTATACCTAGCACATGTCCTTGTCCTAAAGAGCGAATTGGCGCAACATAATTTTAAGTCTTCTTACGAGTAACGTAGAAACTTAATAACACCAAGTCCGTTTCATTCCACGTGTTTGTTCCGAGATGGCGGATCTTGTTTACAACCCAAACTAAGGGTGTGCGTAATTGTTTGCTACCGTAAGTAAATTACTGCGTGTAGTTCATTTAATTTCCTTTAGCGAGGAAATATTGTTTTTGTCCTTTAGCGAGGATATTTTTGTTTTACCTCCGCGTGACGGAAATTTTATATTTGTTTAGCCTCCACGAGAGTGCTCTTTAAAGTCGCTGCTTTGTGCGCCAATCTACATTTTGAGTAGTTCAGTGGTTGCCTTAGTGCGCCCGTAATTGTGAAATCGTCACAACAGTGTCAGCCTCGACCTGTTATTTCAACTTTTAACTTCAATCTTTGCATTCATAAGCCATGTGCTTTCTAATATGTTCTACTTTAAAGTAAATTAATTAGTCAGTATCGCCACGTGCGTATATAATTCATTTTAGTAAAGTGTTTAACGTCACGTGACCTGGGCATCGTCTGCTTTGTTAGGCCCCAGTCAATTTGAATTTTAAAGTAGTTTTGTTATTTACCTTTGTGTTGTCATTCAACCATTTTTTCTCATCATGAGTAAATTTAAATATTCAATTGCCACGCTAGTAAATGTGTAAAGTTTCATTTTTACATTTCTTTTGAAAATTCAGTTACCCTTTGTTTTGTTTTACGAATCCGTTCATCAAACGTGGTCAATCCAAGATGGCGGACTTCATGTTTAACGTAAACAACCCTTCACCGCCTAAGGCGGAAACGCTTAGCCCCGAGGAGATTAACGCTAGGCTTAAGGAACAGGAGTTGACGTTCACCTTTGTGTGTGAGGACGCAGACCTAGCACTTCATGCTCTTGCTTCTGTAGATTTTCCCAGCATGGGTTCAGAAGCCGTAAATCATTTTAAAAACCTTATTGGTAAAGTAAGAGATGAACTTTTTAATTACAAGAATTTTTGGAGACGTCATTACGGCCATCCTATTGTCAAATTAAATTATCCAGTGCTTGCTGCCTGTTCGAGTAAAGTTGAAATTGCATTCAACAGCCTCATGGCTCATCCCAATTTAATAATTAATCCTAATCAGTCTTTTTCTTCAACGAAGACGACACCTTCAGTGACACGTCCCGTTGAAAATTTTATTAACGATCCCCTAGTTGATCCTTTTAATGTCTTGGCAGTAAAGCACAATGTAATTAATTTTGCATTAAAACCCCAACCTGTTCAATCATCTCATTTCAATACTATGTTGCCAACATGGCATACAATTAGTAATTTTATGTCAGCCCCACCTGCTCTGCCTTCATCTCCAAACCTTAAGCCACCAGCGTATGATCACCCTCAACCCCCTTTGTCTTTGCCGCCAGTGACAGTCCGTCCCGGAGGAAATACCATTCATCGTCTTAACATAGACCCCCCAAGTGGTAGCTCAAATACCACACAACTTAACCGTGTGCGTGATGGCCAGCAGAGGCCTGTACCGGTTGTAAATTCAATAACTAAAACCGTAGTTACCGTACCATTCCATGGACCAGTGCCCACGTTGCCGGATCGTCCTATCTTTAAGCCAGTAACTTCCGCTCCTACCCGTGTTGACGCTAAAATATCCACGTCAAAATCTGAACCTCGCTCTCAGAAGGAGCTGCGTGATCGCAAGGTTAAGACCTTAGCAGTCAGAAATGAACCTTGTGCACTGACGGCGGATTTAGTGAAGGTCACACAGGTAGACCTAGCACCGGAGCTTAGAGCCTGTTTACAAATCAATTTGCTTAAGGATAACGGTACATTGAACGCCATTCATTATTTTCATTCACTTTTATATGGCGCAACTGTAAGTATTTATTATTATTGCCAAGTCGTACAGCAGCATTTTCCAGGTCAATCACTCGCTTTAACTTTAAAACGTAAATTCAATTTTTGCCTTGACAACTTGTCATGTTGCTATAATCCCCCTGACATCCTTCAGCTCGTGCTGAAATTAAGTATTGTTTTTAATGTTCACCTTGCAAACATTTCCCTTGAAGATGACATCCAAGACCTTAGCTGTCAGAAATACGATGTCCCCATGGACCTAGTTCGTCTCACTTTGTCATTCAAACTAGAGTCAGATGATTTTTCAAATTTTAACGCTGAGAATAAGATAACTTTTCTCCTTTTGTCAGGCGACACATACAAAGTTTTCAGTACGCCAGTAATTTTATTTGTAGAAATATTTTATGTAAAACGTTGGGTGTCAGACCGGGATTGGGATTCACCCCCATAATTTTTAATTTGTCATTTGGCCTGACTTGTTGCTGAAATCGACCGTAATTGGCTTACGTTTTGTTTGCTCTATCCGTACCCCTAGGGTGGGAAGAATTGAGTACTTTTAATCGTTCTGTTATTATTGCATCGTACGTTTAAAGTTAAAACTGATCATATGCTTAACTTAGCGCTTCCGTGAAGCATTGCCTGCGTGGTTCAATTTTCCTCAAATTCACGTGAAAGCATAACTTTTGATTCAATTGATTTCAATTAACGTTAACAGCGTTTTGTTAACTTTAAACGGACGATGATGTGAAGAACAACTTCACTCATCATTCAGCCAGTAACCTTATCTCGCTCATACTAACAAGTAGTTGAATCACATTTGCCGGAACTAACCCCTCTCCCTTTTTTCTCCCCTTTATCCCCAGGGTGTGAAGAATTTTCTTCACTCTTCTTCTTTTAATCGTATTTTTAGCTCTCTTCTACTAATACTATAGCTACCCCTTAAAAATTCTCTCCTACATCTAGTTTTCTTTAACGAAACATAGGGAGGACTAACCTAAACTTGTTGACAGTGGCGCACGCCATGCTCGTGACGTCACAGCGTAGATACACACGTTAGAGGGCCTTGGTTGTAACCCCGGCGTATGTTGGTTCTTTCCTTAAACTACATGGGTCGAGATTAAATTCCTAAGTTGCACATTTTATATAAATTCCAATACTGCTAAATTAATGCATCTTATATTTCTCAATACCAATTAAGGTTTGTTAATTTTAAGATGTATGCCCATCGTACCAGTCCATTGCTAATTAATCATTTTAAATATTAATTTTTAGCAAGCCAGAATAGGTAGTATTATTGTATATATAACCTCCCTCAGAGCAGCAAGATTTATCTGAGTATTTAGTACAAAATCCTGCCTCCTCTGCACTCCTTGCAACAAAATGTTGCCCTGTCCTGAAGTCCCGATATGGCACCCTCAATGGATTACCATGTGCATCGAGCTCCTCACCTGTCTGGAAAGGTGAAGCCAGGTGATCTCTTCGACCGTAGTGTCGGCCGATTCTACGAGAAGCTGCCCTGGCTAGCTGACCTGCCTGGTCATTGAACCCATGTACTTCTGGCTCACCCCCCCCCCTCTCTCCCAAAACTCGACTCACAAAAGGTTGCTGCCGGTCGGAGAGATTGAGAAGAAGAGGACCCTGGTGTACCTAGTTGCAGCCACAGTGAGAATTCTTGGGGTGAGCCAGGCAAGAGTGCAGCGTGCCCATTAGTGCAACAACCAGGTCAACAGCTATCAAGGGCATAGGACTAATCTTAAAGGAGTGCAGGTACTACAGCAATGGCCATTTAGTTTTCCCCCATTTTTTATTAGCTTAGACTAATTTTAACTTGATAGGGAACCTGGCTAATTACACTATTCGGACTGTGTGCGGTGGGATTGTGTGTAAATATTTTTCCATTATTATTTCTTGCTTGGAGACTAGCATAGTCTCTGGGTCACGTGGGCCACGTGCCAGACCCCATTTTGATTATTGCAGACCGCGTGTCTAAACCATCATCTTTATAATTTTGAATTGCTCTTAATTTGCATTCTCTTTATTATTCCATTTTTGTCTTCGTTAAGATGTCCGTTTCTTTTATGTAAATTTGTGAAATAAATCAATATTAGGTTAATTAAACCTCCTTAGTATTTTTGCTCCCTCATTTATTTTAATGTATGAAATGAATAGTTGATCACGGGACAAAATACCCAATATTTAAAGAGTAAGTCTATAAGTGGTAACAGCGAGGTACTTTGCATTCATATATTTGCTTCGAAGGTAAAGATCCTTATCTTTAAACTTTTTAAACTACTTTACATCACTGCTCCCATTTTGGATTTTGTCTTAATTACATTAACGTAAAATAACTGTCCAGCATTTCATTGGGGTAGCTGGGACGGAGCCGGAACAGAGCCTGAGAATGAGATGACTATAGACCTGACAAAGCTAGAGTAGGCCATAAATTATTGACATTTCTACGTGTGGAGTACTCCGGCCTCTGGACAGTAAATTTCCCTTTTGTATGTGAGTGATGGTTAGTGAATTGTGACAGTAAAGTATTAGCAGGGTGTTTGTGCCCCGAGAGTAAGTGCTCATATCCTCCCCTGTTGAACTTTATGTAACTGTTATAAGGAGACTTTCCCGGACTAAGTTCCCACTCAGAACACAACCATCAAAAAATTCTCCGCACGAGTGGTCCTTCGAACCGGATCTTTTACCTTTGACTTGTGAAGCATTAACGTAATTAATCAGCTTGATTAAGCATATAGTAGCTCGCTATATCACTTACCCACACGCACACAGCCAGTTTGTCGAATGTGTAATGCCCAGACTTTAATTGGGAAGAGAAATTTGTAATCAACATGATCTTTTTGTATCGACCACGTGTTTAAGGAAAGCTACGTAACCAGGTTAATTTGTTGCTTGAATGTTCTCTACAGAAAGACTAGAATTTGTCGTAGGAACTTCACTTTGTCTTGGATCCGTTCACCCACGTGTGGCGGAATCCACTTATACCAGAAAGTTCTAAGCTACTTGAACTGAGGTTTTTGTTGTTCAGACGCCCGTGTTTACTGCTCAGCTAGAGCGCCGGTGTACTCGTCCTGTCAACTAATTTTGCTAGCTAAGCATCTAATTTGTAACATTTTGTACCTTGGTCTACCTTCCTTTGTGTCGTTTACCTTCCCTAACCAACCTTAACTTTTCTAACTAACATTCCCTGTATACCTAGCACATGTCCTTGTCCTAAAGAGCGAATTGGCGCAACATAATTTTAAGTCTTCTTACGAGTAACGTAGAAACTTAATAACACCAAGTCCGTTTCATTCCACGTGTTTGTTCCGAGATGGCGGATCTTGTTTACAACCCAAACTAAGGGTGTGCGTAATTGTTTGCTACCGTAAGTAAATTACTGCGTGTAGTTCATTTAATTTCCTTTAGCGAGGAAATATTGTTTTTGTCCTTTAGCGAGGATATTTTTGTTTTACCTCCGCGTGAGGGAAATTTTATATTTGTTTAGCCTCCACGAGAGTGCTCTTTAAAGTCGCTGCTTTGTGCGCCAATCTACATTTTGAGTAGTTCAGTGGTTGCCTTAGTGCGCCCGTAATTGTGAAATCGTCACAACAGTGTCAGCCTCGACCTGTTATTTCAACTTTTAACTTCAATCTTTGCATTCATAAGCCATGTGCTTTCTAATATGTTCTACTTTAAAGTAAATTAATTAGTCAGTATCGCCACGTGCGTATATAATTCATTTTAGTAAAGTGTTTAACGTCACGTGACCTGGGCATCGTCTGTTTTGTTAGGCCCCAGTCAATTTGAATTTTAAAGTAGTTTTGTTATTTACCTTTGTGTTGTCATTCAACCATTTTTTCTCATCATGAGTAAATTTAAATATTCAATTGCCACGCTAGTAAATGTGTAAAGTTTCATTTTTACATTTCTTTTGAAAATTCAGTTACCCTTTGTTTTGTTTTACGAATCCGTTCATCAAACGTGGTCAATCCAAGATGGCGGACTTCATGTTTAACGTAAACAACCCTTCACCGCCTAAGGCGGAAACGCTTAGCCCCGAGGAGATTAACGCTAGGCTTAAGGAACAGGAGTTGACGTTCACCTTTGTGTGTGAGGACGCAGACCTAGCACTTCATGCTCTTGCTTCTGTAGATTTTCCCAGCATGGGTTCAGAAGCCGTAAATCATTTTAAAAACCTTATTGGTAAAGTAAGAGATGAACTTTTTAATTACAAGAATTTTTGGAGACGTCATTACGGCCATCCTATTGTCAAATTAAATTATCCAGTGCTTGCTGCCTGTTCGAGTAAAGTTGAAATTGCATTCAACAGCCTCATGGCTCATCCCAATTTAATAATTAATCCTAATCAGTCTTTTTCTTCAACGAAGACGACACCTTCAGTGACACGTCCCGTTGAAAATTTTATTAACGATCCCCTAGTTGATCCTTTTAATGTCTTGGCAGTAAAGCACAATGTAATTAATTTTGCATTAAAACCCCAACCTGTTCAATCATCTCATTTCAATACTATGTTGCCAACACGGCATACAATTAGTAATTTTGTGTCAGCCCCACCTGCTCTGCCTTCATCTCCAAACCTTAAGCCACCAGCGTATGATCACCCTCAACCCCCTTTGTCTTTGCCGCCGGTGACAGTCCGTCCCGGAGGAAATACCATTCATCGTCTTAACATAGACCCCCCAAGTGGTAGCTCAAATACCACACAACTTAACCGTGTGTGTGATGGCCAGCAGAGGCCTGTACCGGTTGCAAATTCAATAACTAAAACCGTAGTTACCGTACCATTCCATGGACCAGTGCCCACGTTGCCGGATCGTCCTATCTTTAAGCCAGTAACTTCCGCTCCTACCCGTGTTGACGCTAAAATATCCACGTCAAAATCTGAACCTCGCTCTCAGAAGGAGCTGCGTGATCGCAAGGTTAAGACCTTAGCAGTCAGAAATGAACCTTGTGCACTGACGGCGGATTTAGTGAAGGTCACACAGGTAGACCTAGCACCGGAGCTTAGAGCCTGTTTACAAATCAATTTGCTTAAGGATAACGGTACATTGAACGCCATTCATTATTTTCATTCACTTTTATATGGCGCAACTGTAAGTATTTATTATTATTGCCAAGTCGTACAGCAGCATTTTCCAGGTCAATCACTCGCTTTAACTTTAAAACGTAAATTCAATTTTTGCCTTGACAACTTGTCATGTTGCTATAATCCCCCTGACATCCTTCAGCTCGTGCTGAAATTAAGTATTGTTTTTAATGTTCACCTTGCAAACATTTCCCTTGAAGATGACATCCAAGACCTTAGCTGTCAGAAATACGATGTCCCCATGGACCTAGTTCGTCTCACTTTGTCATTCAAACTAGAGTCAGATGATTTTTCAAATTTTAACGCTGAGAATAAGATAACTTTTCTCCTTTTGTCAGGCGACAAATACAAAGTTTTCAGTACGCCAGTAATTTTATTTGTAGAAATATTTTATGTAAAACGTTGGGTGTCAGACCGGGATTGGGATTCACCCCCATAATTTTTAATTTGTCATTTGGCCTGACTTGTTGCTGAAATCGACCGTAATTGGCTTACGTTTTGTTTGCTCTATCCGTACCCCTAGGGTGGGAAGAATTGAGTACTTTTAATCGTTCTGTTATTATTGCATCGTACGTTTAAAGTTAAAACTGATCATATGCTTAACTTAGCGCTTCCGTGAAGCATTGCCTGCGTGGTTCAATTTTCCTCAAATTCACGTGAAAGCATAACTTTTGATTCAATTGATTTCAATTAACGTTAACAGCGTTTTGTTAACTTTAAACGGACGATGATGTGAAGAACAACTTCACTCATCATTCAGCCAGTAACCTTATCTCGCTCATACTAACAAGTAGTTGAATCACATTTGCCGGAACTAACCCCTCTCCCTTTTTTCTCCCCTTTATCCCCAGGGTGTGAAGAATTTTCTTCACTCTTCTTCTTTTAATCGTATTTTTAGCTCTCTTCTACTAATACTATAGCTACCCCTTAAAAATTCTCTCCTACATCTAGTTTTCTTTAACGAAACATAGGGAGGACTAACCTAAACTTGTTGACAGTGGCGCACGCCATGCTCGTGACGTCACAGCGTAGATACACACGTTAGAGGGCCTTGGTTGTAACCCCGGCGTATGTTGGTTCTTTCCTTAAACTACATGGGTCGAGATTAAATTCCTAAGTTGCACATTTTATATAAATTCCAATACTGCTAAATTAATGCATCTTATATTTCTCAATACCAATTAAGGTTTGTTAATTTTAAGATGTATGCCCATCGTACCAGTCCATTGCTAATTAATCATTTTAAATATTAATTTTTAGCAAGCCAGAATAGGTAGTATTATTGTATATATAACCTCCCTCAGAGCAGCAAGATTTATCTGAGTATTTAGTACAAAATCCTGCCTCCTCTGCACTCCTTGCAACAAAATGTTGCCCTGTCCTGAAGTCCCGATATGGCACCCTCAATGGATTACCATGCGCATCGAGCTCCTCACCTGTCTGGAAAGGTGAAGCCAGGTGATCTCTTCGACCGTAGTGTCGGCCGATTCTACGAGAAGCTGCCCTGGCTAGCTGACCTGCCTGGTCATTGAACCCATGTACTTCTGGCTCACCCCCCCCCCCTCTCTCCCAAAACTCGACTCACAAAAGGTTGCTGCCGGTCGGAGAGATTGAGAAGAAGAGGACCCTGGTGTACCTAGTTGCAGCCACAGTGAGAATTCTTGGGGTGAGCCAGGCAAGAGTGCAGCGTGCCCATTAGTGCAACAACCAGGTCAACAGCTATCAAGGGCATAGGACTAATCTTAAAGGAGTGCAGGTACTACAGCAATGGCCATTTAGTTTTCCCCCATTTTTTATTAGCTTAGACTAATTTTAACTTGATAGGGAACCTGGCTAATTACACTATTCGGACTGTGTGCGGTGGGATTGTGTGTAAATATTTTTCCATTATTATTTCTTGCTTGGAGACTAGCATAGTCTCTGGGTCACGTGGGCCACGTGCCAGACCCCATTTTGATTATTGCAGACCGCGTGTCTAAACCATCATCTTTATAATTTTGAATTGCTCTTAATTTGCATTCTCTTTATTATTCCATTTTTGTCTTCGTTAAGATGTCCGTTTCTTTTATGTAAATTTGTGAAATAAATCAATATTAGGTTAATTAAACCTCCTTAGTATTTTTGCTCCCTCATTTATTTTAATGTATGAAATGAATAGTTGATCACGGGACAAAATACCCAATATTTAAAGAGTAAGTCTATAAGTGGTAACAGCGAGGTACTTTGCATTCATATATTTGCTTCGAAGGTAAAGATCCTTATCTTTAAACTTTTTAAACTACTTTACATCACTGCTCCCATTTTGGATTTTGTCTTAATTACATTAACGTAAAATAACTGTCCAGCATTTCATTGGGGTAGCTGGGACGGAGCCGGAACAGAGCCTGAGAATGAGATGACTATAGACCTGACAAAGCTAGAGTAGGCCATAAATTATTGACATTTCTACGTGTGGAGTACTCCGGCCTCTGGACAGTAAATTTCCCTTTTGTATGTGAGTGATGGTTAGTGAATTGTGACAGTAAAGTATTAGCAGGGTGTTTGTGCCCCGAGAGTAAGTGCTCATATCCTCCCCTGTTGAACTTTATGTAACTGTTATAAGGAGACTTTCCCGGACTAAGTTCCCACTCAGAACACAACCATCAAAAAATTCTCCGCACGAGTGGTCCTTCGAACCGGATCTTTTACCTTTGACTTGTGAAGCATTAACGTAATTAATCAGCTTGATTAAGCATATAGTAGCTCGCTATATCACTTACCCACACGCACACAGCCAGTTTGTCGAATGTGTAATGCCCAGACTTTAATTGGGAAGAGAAATTTGTAATCAACATGATCTTTTTGTATCGACCACGTGTTTAAGGAAAGCTACGTAACCAGGTTAATTTGTTGCTTGAATGTTCTCTACAGAAAGACTAGAATTTGTCGTAGGAACTTCACTTTGTCTCGGATCCGTTCACCCACGTGTGGCGGAATCCACTTATACCAGAAAGTTCTAAGCTACTTGAACTGAGGTTTTTGTTGTTCAGACGCCCGTGTTTACTGCTCAGCTAGAGCGCCGGTGTACTCGTCCTGTCAACTAATTTTGCTAGCTAAGCATCTAATTTGTAACATTTTGTACCTTGGTCTACCTTCCTTTGTGTCGTTTACCTTCCCTAACCAACCTTAACTTTTCTAACTAACATTCCCTGTATACCTAGCACATGTCCTTGTCCTAAAGAGCGAATTGGCGCAACATAATTTTAAGTCTTCTTACGAGTAACGTAGAAACTTAATAACACCAAGTCCGTTTCATTCCACGTGTTTGTTCCGAGATGGCGGATCTTGTTTACAACCCAAACTAAGGGTGTGCGTAATTGTTTGCTACCGTAAGTAAATTACTGCGTGTAGTTCATTTAATTTCCTTTAGCGAGGAAATATTGTTTTTGTCCTTTAGCGAGGATATTTTTGTTTTACCTCCGCGTGACGGAAATTTTATATTTGTTTAGCCTCCACGAGAGTGCTCTTTAAAGTCGCTGCTTTGTGCGCCAATCTACATTTTGAGTAGTTCAGTGGTTGCCTTAGTGCGCCCGTAATTGTGAAATCGTCACAACAGTGTCAGCCTCGACCTGTTATTTCAACTTTTAACTTCAATCTTTGCATTCATAAGCCATGTGCTTTCTAATATGTTCTACTTTAAAGTAAATTAATTAGTCAGTATCGCCACGTGCGTATATAATTCATTTTAGTAAAGTGTTTAACGTCACGTGACCTGGGCATCGTCTGTTTTGTTAGGCCCCAGTCAATTTGAATTTTAAAGTAGTTTTGTTATTTACCTTTGTGTTGTCATTCAACCATTTTTTCTCATCATGAGTAAATTTAAATATTCAATTGCCACGCTAGTAAATGTGTAAAGTTTCATTTTTACATTTCTTTTGAAAATTCAGTTACCCTTTGTTTTGTTTTACGAATCCGTTCATCAAACGTGGTCAATCCAAGATGGCGGACTTCATGTTTAACGTAAACAACCCTTCACCGCCTAAGGCGGAAACGCTTAGCCCCGAGGAGATTAACGCTAGGCTTAAGGAACAGGAGTTGACGTTCACCTTTGTGTGTGAGGACGCAGACCTAGCACTTCATGCTCTTGCTTCTGTAGATTTTCCCAGCATGGGTTCAGAAGCCGTAAATCATTTTAAAAACCTTATTGGTAAAGTAAGAGATGAACTTTTTAATTACAAGAATTTTTGGAGACGTCATTACGGCCATCCTATTGTCAAATTAAATTATCCAGTGCTTGCTGCCTGTTCGAGTAAAGTTGAAATTGCATTCAACAGCCTCATGGCTCATCCCAATTTAATAATTAATCCTAATCAGTCTTTTTCTTCAACGAAGACGACACCTTCAGTGACACGTCCCGTTGAAAATTTTATTAACGATCCCCTAGTTGATCCTTTTAATGTCTTGGCAGTAAAGCACAATGTAATTAATTTTGCATTAAAACCCCAACCTGTTCAATCATCTCATTTCAATACTATGTTGCCAACACGGCATACAATTAGTAATTTTGTGTCAGCCCCACCTGCTCTGCCTTCATCTCCAAACCTTAAGCCACCAGCGTATGATCACCCTCAACCCCCTTTGTCTTTGCCGCCGGTGACAGTCCGTCCCGGAGGAAATACCATTCATCGTCTTAACATAGACCCCCCAAGTGGTAGCTCAAATACCACACAACTTAACCGTGTGTGTGATGGCCAGCAGAGGCCTGTACCGGTTGCAAATTCAATAACTAAAACCGTAGTTACCGTACCATTCCATGGACCAGTGCCCACGTTGCCGGATCGTCCTATCTTTAAGCCAGTAACTTCCGCTCCTACCCGTGTTGACGCTAAAATATCCACGTCAAAATCTGAACCTCGCTCTCAGAAGGAGCTGCGTGATCGCAAGGTTAAGACCTTAGCAGTCAGAAATGAACCTTGTGCACTGACGGCGGATTTAGTGAAGGTCACACAGGTAGACCTAGCACCGGAGCTTAGAGCCTGTTTACAAATCAATTTGCTTAAGGATAACGGTACATTGAACGCCATTCATTATTTTCATTCACTTTTATATGGCGCAACTGTAAGTATTTATTATTATTGCCAAGTCGTACAGCAGCATTTTCCAGGTCAATCACTCGCTTTAACTTTAAAACGTAAATTCAATTTTTGCCTTGACAACTTGTCATGTTGCTATAATCCCCCTGACATCCTTCAGCTCGTGCTGAAATTAAGTATTGTTTTTAATGTTCACCTTGCAAACATTTCCCTTGAAGATGACATCCAAGACCTTAGCTGTCAGAAATACGATGTCCCCATGGACCTAGTTCGTCTCACTTTGTCATTCAAACTAGAGTCAGATGATTTTTCAAATTTTAACGCTGAGAATAAGATAACTTTTCTCCTTTTGTCAGGCGACAAATACAAAGTTTTCAGTACGCCAGTAATTTTATTTGTAGAAATATTTTATGTAAAACGTTGGGTGTCAGACCGGGATTGGGATTCACCCCCATAATTTTTAATTTGTCATTTGGCCTGACTTGTTGCTGAAATCGACCGTAATTGGCTTACGTTTTGTTTGCTCTATCCGTACCCCTAGGGTGGGAAGAATTGAGTACTTTTAATCGTTCTGTTATTATTGCATCGTACGTTTAAAGTTAAAACTGATCATATGCTTAACTTAGCGCTTCCGTGAAGCATTGCCTGCGTGGTTCAATTTTCCTCAAATTCACGTGAAAGCATAACTTTTGATTCAATTGATTTCAATTAACGTTAACAGCGTTTTGTTAACTTTAAACGGACGATGATGTGAAGAACAACTTCACTCATCATTCAGCCAGTAACCTTATCTCGCTCATACTAACAAGTAGTTGAATCACATTTGCCGGAACTAACCCCTCTCCCTTTTTTCTCCCCTTTATCCCCAGGGTGTGAAGAATTTTCTTCACTCTTCTTCTTTTAATCGTATTTTTAGCTCTCTTCTACTAATACTATAGCTACCCCTTAAAAATTCTCTCCTACATCTAGTTTTCTTTAACGAAACATAGGGAGGACTAACCTAAACTTGTTGACAGTGGCGCACGCCATGCTCGTGACGTCACAGCGTAGATACACACGTTAGAGGGCCTTGGTTGTAACCCCGGCGTATGTTGGTTCTTTCCTTAAACTACATGGGTCGAGATTAAATTCCTAAGTTGCACATTTTATATAAATTCCAATACTGCTAAATTAATGCATCTTATATTTCTCAATACCAATTAAGGTTTGTTAATTTTAAGATGTATGCCCATCGTACCAGTCCATTGCTAATTAATCATTTTAAATATTAATTTTTAGCAAGCCAGAATAGGTAGTATTATTGTATATATAACCTCCCTCAGAGCAGCAAGATTTATCTGAGTATTTAGTACAAAATCCTGCCTCCTCTGCACTCCTTGCAACAAAATGTTGCCCTGTCCTGAAGTCCCGATATGGCACCCTCAATGGATTACCATGCGCATCGAGCTCCTCACCTGTCTGGAAAGGTGAAGCCAGGTGATCTCTTCGACCGTAGTGTCGGCCGATTCTACGAGAAGCTGCCCTGGCTAGCTGACCTGCCTGGTCATTGAACCCATGTACTTCTGGCTCACCCCCCCCCCCCTCTCTCCCAAAACTCGACTCACAAAAGGTTGCTGCCGGTCGGAGAGATTGAGAAGAAGAGGACCCTGGTGTACCTAGTTGCAGCCACAGTGAGAATTCTTGGGGTGAGCCAGGCAAGAGTGCAGCGTGCCCATTAGTGCAACAACCAGGTCAACAGCTATCAAGGGCATAGGACTAATCTTAAAGGAGTGCAGGTACTACAACAATGGCCATTTAGTTTCCCCCATTTTTTATTAGCTTAGACTAATTTTAACTTGATAGGGAACCTGGCTAATTACACTATTCGGACTGTGTGCGGTGGGATTATGTGTAAATATTTTTCCATTATTATTTCTTGCTTGGAGACTAGCATAGTCTCTGGGTCACGTGGGCCACGTGCCAGACCCCATTTTGATTATTGCAGACCGCGTGTCTAAACCATCATCTTTATAATTTTGAATTGCTCTTAATTTGCATTCTCTTTATTATTCCATTTTTGTCTTTGTTAAGATGTCCGTTTCTTTTATGTAAATTTGTGAAATAAATCAATATTAGGTTAATTAAACCTCCTTAGTATTTTTGCTCCCTCATTTATTCTAATGTATGAAATGAATAGTTGATCACGGGACAAAATACCCAATATTTAAAGAGTAAGTCTATAAGTGGTAACAGCGAGGTACTTTGCATTCATATATTTGCTTCGAAGGTAAAGATCCTTATCTTTAAACTTTTTAAACTACTTTACATCACTGCTCCCATTTTGGATTTTGTCTTAATTACATTAACGTAAAATAACTGTCCAGCATTTCATTGGGGTAGCTGGGACGGAGCCGGAACAGAGCCTGAGAATGAGATGACTATAGACCTGACAAAGCTAGAGTAGGCCATAAATTATTGACATTTCTACGTGTGGAGTACTCCGGCCTCTGGACAGTAAATTTCCCTTTTGTATGTGAGTGATGGTTAGTGAATTGTGACAGTAAAGTATTAGCAGGGTGTTTGTGCCCCGAGAGTAAGTGCTCATATCCTCCCCTGTTGAACTTTATGTAACTGTTATAAGGAGACTTTCCCGGACTAAGTTCCCACTCAGAACACAACCATCAAAAAATTCTCCACATACATAGGCTGAACCTGCTTAGCAAGGACAAAGATAAAGCATATCGACAGTTTCAGTGTTATGAAGTTCATTAGTGTTCTGGTAATTGACTAATTGGAGTTTCCAATGAGATATACAATTTTTCATTAGCAATACGTGAATAAAATATATGATCCATTTATCATACATCTAACATAGAATTTATGATATGTTCATATCACCTATGAAAATAAATTACAGATGAAAATTTTCCTCTTATCTGAAAGTCTTTTGAATTTTTTTGTATTTGAGACAGACCGACAGACTTACAGCAATATCATAGATTCTAGTAAATTGTTGATATCTTAAACTTTCGCTTAGGCGTTGGGCACAACAGTGTCTGGGAATTTTTCAGTCGTAGCCATGAACTCCTACGATGTAATTGGTAGTTAGTGTGTTGAGTGTTCAGTACGGGTGAAGTAGGTGTGACACACAGATGCCACAA
>NC_090728.1:146293577-146306077 GCF_036898095.1 Palaemon carinicauda
GTATTTATTTTTATCTATTTATTCTTTTTTTTTTTTTGGTTAAGGAGATAAGAGAATTCTGTTTAAAACTTATACTTTTCAATGAAAATACACACAAAATAGGAAAAACATTTAGAATTATTTTCTTGCTTTTATTTAGAAATTTACTTTCAAAATTTTTCCATATTTTCGCTTTTGATTTCTCTTGCAGATTTTTCTGTTTAAGATTCTTATCCTAAAAAAACATGCGACACAATACAAATAGGGAAACAACTTCTTTTGGTAGATTTGCAAAAGGAATCATATAAGTAATTAGAGTTTTGGTAACGTCTTTACCAAGTTTTAACGATTTCTCTCCGTGGTAACAGGACCCAGAGGATTAACTAGGATTTATCCAAGTTCCTTTAATGTGACCTTGGATATATCCATAGATTAACCAGGTGGATGAAGACCGCATGGTTAAGAGAGCTTGAGTTGTTGTTTTCCCGGGTAGAGTCAAATACAGACTGATGCCATTTTTAACCAATGCAGCCGCTCAGCGACATGCGCGAGATTGTTCTTATTCTGGTCAGAAGCAGGCAAAAGACAAACCATGGTTCAATGATGATTGCTGACACGTTTATTTGGAGAAGCAGGACGCATGGTTGCCAGGTTGACCTTTTTTTAGGCAAAAAACTCAAATGTGTACTATTAGAAATTGGTTGGGCTTTAGTAAAGCATGGAAAAAGGGTTGGATTTAAATGCTATATTTATGGCCTTTTTCTATCAAGGGGTTGTCCTTTTATAGCTTCAGATGATTTGAGGTTGATCTTTTCTCATTTAGAAAACCTGGTAAACCTGAGCAGGAGGCCTATCATCTTTGGAAGGGTAACAGATCAGATCTAACCTGAAATAACTGTACTCAGCTTAGAGCTTTTTCTCAGAAAGTTTATGCTTAAACTGACAAGGAATACAATTTAACCATAAAAGAAACTTCCCGGTAGAACCCGGAAACATAAGTGGTGGACTACCCTTAAATATGTACTCTTAGTACAACAGTTCCTACTATAATTTAACCAGACGGCTCTGTCCACTCACTGTCCAAAGGAAAAGGCAACCCTTTTGGTGTGTTTGATAGTAAACAGAGTAATGAGAACTGGATCTTATTTATTCCTGTTTTCCTGAGGATAATCTAACTAGTTTATCTTTTCGTTTTTATGGAATTAAAGGTCTTTTGATGAACTTTGATTTTTATACAGGTGTAGACCCAAATAGTATTTATCCTGTAGATTTCCCAGCTCCAACGTTATCTGTTATCTTGCTCAAGTTAGCAGGAAGAGGGGCTTTTAGAACTTATTTTGAGAATTGGTAATGTTATTACATTATGTAGCCTAAATGCGTTTGAATGTATTTGTGATAGCTCAAGTAAAACTGATTACCTATCAATTTCCATAACTGCTATATTATCTAATGTTTTTGAACGTGTTTTGACGTGTCTTAATAGGTTTGCTGAAGGTAATCATCTGTTCCCTAGTTACCAATATGGTTTACGTAAATGCCTTTGAGCATGTGATGACCTCCAAGCAATCTCTAATTCTGTAAGGAAATCCTTTGACTGTGTTCAGGAATTTCGTATGATTGGCCTAGGTTTTAGTGCTGCCTTTGACCGTGTTAATCTTGAGGTCCTTGTTTTCCAACAGTTAGGAGTGAGTGGGTCGTTTCATAGCATTATTATTGAATTTTTAAGTAATAGATCGTTGATAGATAGTTGCTGTTGATGGGCACCATGGTGAGTATAGGAATGTGATATCTGGTTCCATTGGGTAGTGTTCTTGGCCCATTACTTATCATGCTTTATGCAGGTGACATGTCGTTTGGCATAGAAAACAAGCTCGCGGCAAATGCAGATGATGCTACTCTCTGTGTATCAATTCCATCCCCCGAATGTAGGTCTGGGGTTGCTGAATCCCTTAATAGAGAGCTAGGTGAAATTAGAGTGTGGTACAAATTATTGGGCATGAAGTTGAATCGTAACAAAACTCAAAGTATGTAGGTAAGAAGGCCTAGGACAGTGACTCAACATCCCGATATCAGCATTGATAATGTTTAAGTAATTCTGTATGGCTCAAAATTTTAAGTTATTCTCGTCAGCGAATTTACTTTTGAGAAACACATTAGGTCTGTGTCTTTTTCAATTGAAAAAAAAAATGGGCTCATTGATAGTATTTTTTTTTTTTTTTTTTTTAAGATTTTTGGTGATCATTCTGTTGTCAAGACGCGATTTAATTCTTTCACTCTACCTTGTTACGAGTATTGTTCTCCTGTCTGGTCTCCAGCTGCTGATTTCAGTCTTAATTTATTAGACAGAAACTTACGGTCTATTAGATTTCTTATTACTGATCTAGATATTAATCTCTGGCACCGCCGTTCAGTTAGTTCGTTATGTATGTTGCATAAGATTTATCCTAATTATGATCATCCTTTACATTGATATCGTCCTGAACAGTTCCATCCTCTTCGTAATACTAATTATGCAGTTAATATTAATAGTCAGGCATTCTAGATCATAAGGCTCAATACTACACAATATTATAGAAGTTTTATTCCAGCTCTAACCAAGTTGTGGAATGATTTTCCTAATCGGGTAATTGAATCGGTAGAACTTCAAAAGTTCTAAGATGCAGCAAGTGTTTTTATGTTGAACAGGCTGACATAAGTCTTTTAATAGTTCATATATGACATATCTGTTTTGATGTTGTTATTGTTTTTGAAATATTTCATTTAAGTTGTTCCTTACTACTTATTTCATGTATTTATTTCCTTATTCCCTATCCTCACTGGACACTTGGGCTTATAGCATCTTGCTTTCTCAACTAGGTTTGTAGCTTAGCTAATAATAATAATAATAATAATAATAATAATAATAATAATAATAATAATAATAATAATAATAATAATAATAATAACAATAATAATAATTATAATAATAATAATAATAATAATAATAATAATAATAATAATTATATAGGTATATATATATATATATATATATATGCATATAGTTATAGATAGAAATATATAGAATTTACATATATATGCATGCATGTACAGTATATATATATATATATATATAAATAAGCATGCATATATATAAATTATAGGAATATGGAACGAGATAAATTTCAAATCGTGAATCTGCTAGTAAAATGGAACATGATTGGAAAACATAAGTTTTGCTTAGTTTAATTTGATAAATTCCAGCTCATGAAGTGGAAGAACCAAAGTGCCTACACCACAAATTTTCATGTTATAATTGAAAAATTAAAATTCCTGATTTGTTACAGTTAGGAAAATATTCCTAGGCGACAGTTTTCTAAGTGTTTTCCAAGCTATATCATAAAAATAGTTTCGTAAACAGATTTTTTTTGGCTGGAATGTCAAAACCCAATTCATCCGTGGGTACTCTTTTGAAAAACCCTAAGACTTTTCTCTTGTACATGTCAATAAAAAAAATAATTTCAGTGGGGAAAAAGGAAACTGACAATGACCATCATGAAAAGTTAAATGAGACATTTTTGAAAAATTACTGTTGGGAAATAATTTCTTCGTTGAAAAAAAAAAAAGATTATCGTAGTGTTTCCACTTTTATGAAACAGAAATGGAGGATATATTGGACTGGAATTATCTGCTCCCAGTAATAAGCTTCTGGATAGGATGACAAATTCCCAGAAAATTACATTTCTAAAACTCCATATCTATTGAAAATTTTATGACCCTAATCTTCATTAACTGTGGAAAGAGTTCATCTATGCATTGCCCTTATTTAGAATATCAATTCAGTGAATCGATAATGAAGAGCTTAATAATTTATATACAGTATATTAACATTCAATCGCTTATACGTTATTGTTACGAAGGCTATATCATTTTGAAATCGGGGTCTCGACTATTGCTGGTCTAACATTGTGTATAAAAATGTTTCTCTTCAATTAATAAACTTATCGTATTTCAAAGTGAAATATTCTTTGTTTTTAAGAAAAAAGCCGTTCCATCAGCTCTTATCCGTATACGCACTTCCCATTGAACTTTTAACAAACCCTTATGTAGAACTATTCTAACAAACACTCATCTACTTTCCCGGCGAATCTTCATAGAGAAAAAGAAAAGCTAAAGGCGCAGATATATAAACAGAAAAGAGGAAATGTTCAGACGACAAAAATGTCGCAGGAAAAAATGAAAAGAGGCTTTTAGACCTTTTTCCGTTTTCTATGAGTGCAGTCGTTTAAGGATTCCAAAACTCCGTCGGAATGATTTAGAATCTGATTCCTCTTTCGGGAAGATTATGTATTAAGGAAGGAAATTCACTTTTTTCTTTTGAGTTTAGAAAATATTCTAGGGTTAGAGTAGATTCTCTCCTCGAGTTTTTTATTTAGAAGACATTTATGATAATGGAACCATTTATTTCATTCATCAAAAGTGGCGTCAGTGGTAGGCCTACGCTTTATTCATTTCACTGTCTTCTAGAGAATTTTTCCTTGAAAAATTTATTCAGGAATAGTTATATATGTTACCACGACTAAAAAACCTTCAGTAGCCGAAAAGCCGGAGTTGGTGATAATTCCCAAAAATTATTTCAAAATAAATGAAGCTACAAGCAGAAAGTACATTGAGCTTTTTAAATCAAATCTCTTTTAAATGGTCTTCAAACATCTTTAATCAATATTTGTTGTCATTCATACACATGGTCGAGTGATGCCATGGAAAATTTGCTTTATCCTTGCTGCATTTTGGTGTCTCGTTTTCCCATTTCTATATTACTTTTAAATGTTAGCTTTTGACAGAATTTATAGAAAAAAAAACTGGAGCAGTAAATCTGGGGAAATTTCCATTAGCCTATTTACTGTTTCTTTTTTGCAAACCTACAGCTGTTGTGATGGTACTTATCTGAATCCACTTATCATTAGTACTAGTGTAAGCGACCCTTCAAAAATTACGTTTAGTTACTTAATAGATATAGATAGCACACATGAACGCGTATGCCCCTCTCACCAGGGGATGACTGTTCACTCTCCTCCCTCCCGAGGGACATGGAGAGCTAAGTATGACTGTAATGTATATTATATATATATATATATATCTATATCTATACATATATATATATATGTATATATATGTGTGTATATATATATATATATATATACATATATATATATATATATATATATGTATTATATATATACTATATATATATACATATATATATATATATGTGTGTGTGTGTATTATATATATGTGTGTGTATTATATATATATATACGTATATATAATATATATATATATATATATATAATATATATACATATATAATATATATATATATATATATATTTATATATATATATATATATATATATAAATATATATATATATATATATATATATATTATATATACGTATATATATATATATATATATACATATATATGTGTGTGTGTGTGTATATATATATATATATATATAACAAAACAAAACAAAATGAGATTATTTAATGAGATGGTCCTACCACGTTTAACCTATGCATCATTAACTTGGAGCCTTAATGTAGCCTTAGAACATAAGCTAGTTACAACTCAAAGAGCAAGGGGAGGAATAATGATGTGAATAAAAACTAAGAGACAGAAAGACAAAAATGTCAACATGGATACGAGAGAAAAGTAAAGTAGATGATATTTTAACATCATGTAAGAAAAAGAAATGGACATGGGCACGACATATAATGAGAATGACAGATAATAGAGAAACATAAAAAGAAAAAACAGAATGGGTCCCTAGAGATTGAAAAAGAACCGCAGGATATAGGAGAAGGCGATGTTTTGACGAACTAAGAAAGTTTGTGGGTGTGGCTGGCATAGGAAGACCATAAACAGATGCAAGTGGGAGGACATGCGTGAGGCCTTTGCTCTGCGGTGGACTAGTAATGGCCGATGATGATTTTATGATTCGATATATATATATATATATATATATACATATATATATATATATATATATATTTATATATATATATATATATATATATATAGATAGATAGATAGATAGATAGATATAACCTGATACTTGTTCTTCATCGTGTAAGGAAGGAAATTATTATTATTATTATTATTATTATTATTATTATTATTATTATTATTATTATTATTAGTTAGAAGCCAAATTTCAACCCTAATGGAAAAGTAGAATGCTACAAACATAAGTACCTCAATTAGGATATTAACCACTAAGGATGCAGGTGCAGTAAAGAAGAAATCATAAAACAAAAATGACAAAATTCAACAAATTAAGATAATTTATGGAGGAAAATGAACATGTGTCATAAACTATGAAACCAATATTATCCTAACACATTTAACAAAAACTCTTATGTACCAAGTCTCACTGATTTTACTTACTGATAGAGAAGATCATTCCCACAATTACCCACATTTGGAATCAAACTTCCAGAAGGCTGTATAGCATTTAAATTTAAAACGAAAATCAAGATTTTTTTTTAATTAATTGCATACCTTACCTATTACCAAGGAGGACTAATAGATGGCATTGATTGGGAAGATCTGTAGCCTATGTAATCGTTGGTCAGAATTATTGAAAATCTTATGGAACTTAATTGACCATTTTTTATCCAAAAATTTCAGATAAGAGTGAGCTGTTACAGACTAAACAGGAGAGCCGAGCACTAGGCCAAATTACCCACATTCATAGATCCAATCTAATTCAGACAGAAAACAATGTTCAAAATTTGTCAGAACCAAAGATTTAAAGCATTTTTTCATGATAGAAAGGCGTCCAAAACAATTGAAATATTTTTCTTTATAACGGTAATTGGTTATTTGAAAAGTCATAAGTAGGATATGTTTCCTAAAATTAAACATGAAAAATCTCAATTTTAAATGAGCTGCTTGTAGTTAAAGGAATATTGATAACGAAAAGCTCTGGGTGGGAAAGATCGGAAGTGTACAATACACTAGTTTCAGTTGGCTTTCTATTAAGGGATTGGTGCATACGATGTAGCACCAATTATATGAATTATTCATGATGCCTGTATAGTGCAAAATGTAAAGGGCCTGTAATCATTATGGTGACAGTTAAAAATTAATATGGATAACCAGATGCAAAATTAGTGATACTGAAATTAATTAATCAATTACCATTCAAGTTTAGAAAGCAAAGACCTGAATAGATAATATGGTCAAAAGCATCATTAACGGCAAATCCACTGATACAAGCTTCATGTCAAGAATCAGGGATTTCTGTAGAATACTCAAAATTGCAAGAATATCATCAATGTCACCAAGATTTTTGCAAAAAATCAAACGATAAAATAAGGAAAATATCTTTGGAACTTTATTTTTTTTGCACGTTTAATCAAAATCATTGTCATTAACAAATTCTCTCTTTATTTTGTATAAGGATTTCTCCTTAGCTCCCACCCATTACTTATTTTCTTTATAAAAATAAGTAAATTAAATCGAACATACTCCTTGTATTACCTTAACGGTTGGAATGAAATCTTTTTAGCTACATCTCTTCGGATTAATCCAGTAATGTACGCACATTCGTTGGCCTTACTGAGCGCCGGATTAACCAGAAAACGTTGGTCTAGTCGGTTTTATATATTTCTAAAGCCAAATTCGAGATAGGTTTCTTTTTTCTTGAAAGAGTGGGTGGAGGTCGGATAGTTCATGCTAGATTTTTTTTCAATAATTATAGTCAAAACTAAAATGTGAATTTTGGAGAAGCTAAGATGGTAATAGGATTACTAGCACAAAGTTTTCGGATTTTTTTTTTTTTTTTTTTATAGAAAACCAGTATTTTCTCTTTCGTACAGCGAGAAAATGTTGCATAAAATGGAAAACAAAAAGCTACAGAATACGAATCGACTTTTACGATGTTTTATTTTTTGTTTGACGGGTCCTATTAATAAAATCTTTGATCAATTTAAATATCATATATAGAATATGACTGCCAATATCACAATTCATAGTATGAATTAAAATTAAGTTTTGCAGTTATTGGCTAGGTATCCCTATGTACCCACAATCTCACATGAATTATTATTTTCCTTTTGGGGGGATTAAAGGTAGTTGAGAAAGTGGGTGGCCGACGGAGTTTATATTTGAAATTGTATTTTACCGACAAACTCAGTCAGCTGCACCAGCGCTATGTCGTTTTAAAATATGTATAATCCTCACACCAGTTATATCATCCATAATTTTAAAAGGAAAAGTTCAGAACGGATTTTAGCAGCTATAATTTAAATATATATATATATATATATAATAGATATATATATATATATGTATATATATATATATATATATCTATATATATATATATATATATATAGAGAGAGAGAGAGAGAGAGATATATATATATATATAGATATATAATATATATATATATATATATATAGTTATATATATATATAGATATATATATAATATATATATATATATATATATAGATATATATATATATAGATATATATATATATATATATATAACTATATATATATATATATATATATATAATTGTATTTTTTCTGCAGCTCTTCTCGTCTCTTAAATATACTAGCACTAATAAAAGTTGATTTACCAAACATCAATGTCATTGGGGAAGGCTCAGCATTTTGTAGTCACATATAACGTCCCCAAAATTCGTTTTTGAATTTTGTCTCTCTTGAAGCCATGTTTAAACAAGGCTGAGTATTTGTGCTGGCCACCTTTTTTTTCCCAAACAGAAAGGATATGAAAACTACTTCTGGCTTTAAGATAGTTAGATCCTGTAAAAGCAGCGCTGCAACTAAATGAGCAGTATTTTATGGCTTCATTTTTTTTTAGACTAACAAAATTTTTATGTCTTTCAGACTTTGTTTGATAAGATCTATTCAATTCTATATTATTTGTTATTTATCAAAATCAATTATTAATTACCCAAGACATAAGGATGACAATTATATAGCAAGTAGTTAGATAATCAGTAGCGAACTCTATTGAATTTAATGAAGCTACAAGTTCGTGGAAGGAAGTTTATATTAATCCAGTTCTTCATTAGTGGGACCACTAATTAATGTAATACAATAAATAGCTTTAAGAGAGAAGTTCCTTTTACATAAAATTAGTATTTACTCCATCTTCTTATGTATCACTCTTGTTAGTGTATGTAAATCATCATTATCATTTAAATTATTATAATTATTCTCAAAATTCTGTTATGTTTTTCTTGAATAAAACACAAGCATTAAATGAAAAACCGTTATACATTGTATATACAATATTCTCACATTCAAACACATTTATGATTATACGAACTAAAAGATATTTTTAAATGTCCTGTACGTTTTCCAAAATACAATGCAAGTAAAATAATATAGTTATTTTCTGAAACCGATAAAGCTGCCAGCGGAACCCACACTCAAATTATGTCTGTAAATTCCAAGAAAATCCCGGTTGTCTGACAGTTGCATTGTTTTTGGCGTTGTCTTTCCATTTCCCATTTTAGTGGGAAAGACAAATAAGACAAGACAACGAAAAATTAAGAAGTTGGTGGTGAGAGGATAGGATGCAGGACCTGTACTCTCTCTCTCTCTCTCTCTCTCTCTCTCTCTCTCTCTCTCTCTCAAGAAAAACTGTTGGGTATATAGTGTGCTTGATAACGCTCGTAAAATCCTTTTTTTTAAATAAAACAGAATGTAACAGAATCATTGAGAGGCGTTACACATTGTAAAAAAAAATTAGTCATTTTTTATCAAACGTATAATGTAACTGAAATCCTTCCCGTACAAATTTGTATTATATAGTTTGAAAATTGAAGTAAGTATTATTTTGAATATAACCATTACAGTCAATGAATTCTTAAAAAAAAAAAAAAAAAAAAAAAAAAAAAAAAAAAAAATGGTAAATCTCGTTGTTCATTATTCAATCTTGTATCTTTATTAGTGACCAAGTTTTCATTTCAGTTAATTTGAAGTAGAATTCAAACCTGAATATTCGGTGTAAAGACGACTATGATATTTGTCCAGCCTTCCAAGCGCCATGAATGTTGCTAATCATTGAATATGTGAAAGGAAACTGCAAAAGTCTTCTTTATTTTCTTATTTAACAGACTCATCTTCAATGAGGAGCTTTGAAAAAGAGAACTTAATTAATACGCACACATAAAAAATTCACAATATTTATAGGATTCACGCACAAAGATATTTCCACGTGAGTATGTGAATAATATGCAAACGTACTTTTGTCATCTTTCAAGATATTATTACCTAGAATAGAATGAATGAACCGAGCAACTAAAGATGGGATGAAATGGTTATAAACAAAGTATTTTGCGTTTGACTCCCAAAGACAATTTCTTTTATTTTCCAACGACACTATTTTTTACGCACAAGAAGCAAAGTATAATGAATGGGGAAGGGGGTAGACACAATCACGTCATATAAGACAGAGGAATAATGATATCATAATAAATAACATATGATAAATAAAGAATGGATATCCATGAGATAACAAAATGTTTATCATAAGACATTTGAAGTTGTCTCTTCGTTTCTATTGCAAAATATGCATCTTTAAAAAAAAGAAATAGACATGTTTTTCTGTAATATTTTGAACATTCCGTAGAAAAAAAGGATGGAGTTCATGTATTTTCCAGAAAGTTATTACAGAAAGTATTGTAATAACTGCTAAGTATTTATTTTAGATAATTGTCTTTTTTAAAGTAAAGTCTTTTTCATAGTCCATAAATGCCGGTTGTCTTAGATTGATTATGTTATTATGAAACCTAAAAAAGGGGACAGGTTTTGCTTGTCTTATCAAGTTTGACAAACGATGAAAATAAGAGTATGTGATTATGATAAGAATTTGCTTCAAAATTATTATAAACAAAATGTCAGTGACGTATATTGCGACAAGCTTTATGGTGAGGAACATTCTCTCTCTCTCTCTCTCTCTCTCTCTCTCTCTCTCTCTCTCTCTCTCTCTCATTCTGGAAATGTACTGAAAAAAGTAGAATCTTTCCATGTTACTTTCCACTTCCTTAAAACAGCTTTCGGATAAAATTTTAGGAATTAGATTTGCATCTTATTGCTTCGTAAATTGTTTGATTATTCGATTGTCTCGAAGAGAGCTATTTCGTGTTAAACATCGATATCCTTATTGTTTTTCCATCCAAGGAAGAAAAGGAGAGGACGATTTTCATTTGAACCAATACTTTCTGTATTTTCATGGGTATATATATATATATATATATGTATATATATATATATATATATAGATATATATATATATATATATATGAATGTGTATATATAGATATACGCACACACACACACGCACACACACACACACACACACATATATATATATATATATATAGAGAGAGAGAGAGAGATATATATATATATATATACGTATATATACATATATATATGTATATATATACATACATATATATATATATATATATGTGTGTGTGTGTGTGTGTGTGTATGTGTGTGTGTGTTTGTGTATATAAATATATACTGTATATTTATAAATTATATATATGTGTGTGTATATATCAATTTATATATATATATATATATATATGTATGTATATTATATATATATATATATATATATATGAAATGATGTGTATAATTTTATGTACATATATACGTATATTTATTCTTATATTTACACATATATGCACACATTTACATATATGTATTTGTACACACACACACACACACACACACACATATATATATATATATATATGTATATACGACCGTATGTATAGCCCTTTGATGCCAAGCATTGGCATATATTTACAGCTGAATTGGCAGGTGTGGAGTTAAGCTCAGATGGATCTAAGGACCCAGAAATTGTGTGCTGAGGGCTGTGCCAGTCAACCACAACCACCACTTTCGCTGATGTCCCCTGCCAAAGGAGAACGATGGGGATGCCCCAGTTGATTGGATGGTCCAGATCGACACTGCCTCTTTAAGGATTGTCGTGGCCTGTTGGTAACGTCCTTGCCTTGTGATTGCCAGACTGGGGTTAGAGTACCGCTTAAACTCGTTAGTTCCTTTGGTCACTGCAACCTCACCATCCTTCCGGGCTAAGGATGGGGTGTTTGGGGGCTGTCTAATGGTCTACCTGGTGAGTCATGAGTTACTGATGTCTTGTCAGGGAGGACTATGGAGGGCCAGGCAATGGCTACTGTAGCCATTGCCAGGTCCTAGCTTGTGTGGAGAGGGGACTTGGGCGCTGATCATGTGGATATATGATCAGTCTCTATGGCATTGTCCTGCTTGCTAGGGCAGTGTCACTGTCACTTGTCTCTGTCATTCATGAGCGGCCTTTAAACCTTTACGTTGACAAGCCGCTTTAGAGTTTATATGTTCTGCATACGATAACCTTGGTGATATAGCTTGAAAAGGGGATTAAAGTCAGCATGCTGGTTCGGCGTGGCGGACAAGATGACTGTGAGAAAACTACCTTA
>NC_090728.1:146311077-146318577 GCF_036898095.1 Palaemon carinicauda
AAAAAACCCGCCACCGTCCCCTTATGGGATGGAGTCCTCCCATTAAGGGAAAACATAAACCAATGCAACATAGCTTGCATAAAGGAACAATCTATTAGAATTATCCCAGATAAAGTACATAGAATGAATGCTCAATTATACCAATAAATGAACACAGATGAAGGAAAGGTTCTCAAGAACAAGTTTATTGACAGACAATAAATAGACAGGTTAACAACAATATATATATATATATATATATATATATATATAAGAAGAGGATAACCCAAAACTTTAAGCATAAGTATGATAGTAAACAGAACTTGTTTATCTGAAAGAAAAAAACATTATTGCCACTTTTAAGATACCGAGGTATCAAAGTCATAAAAGTCTGTATTACAAATCAATCACATTAGCGTTAGCAACTCTCGGCACACATGTCTGCACTTATGCTAGGTTCACCTTTGGAAATGGAACAGTCTATGTGGGCAACTCAGTGCCCTCACTTAGTTTGTAGCACAGTATGTAACTACACACTCACCCTAGAATTAATCGTCCCAATTAAAACCACTGTTCCTCGCAGAGTTAAACAGTAGGGTTAACGACGCGACCCACTGCTACCACAGATCTCTTTAGTTCCTCTACTTGCTTCGCATAGTGGCGAAAAAACACTCTGGAAGACTTCCAGCCAGTGTATGAACGGAGATGTTCAAATTCCATACAATTAAAGAAATTTAAGGATGAGGCAACTTTCCTCGGATCGTGACCTGCGGGTGTACTGTCAGGATCCGCTCTGCGAATAAAATATGTGATTTTCGCTCTGAGTTGATTCAGAGATAAATTTGAGCCTGATGTTCCTCCCCTGAATAGTTGACCACCCTTGAAGTCTGAAGTTCTACGAAGATAGACCTTTAGGCATTCTACTGGACATAGAGATGCATCTTCTTTCAGAGGGCAGATTCTCCAGGGACCCCACCTGTTGGTGGGTAACTCATTCTTGGCGAGAAACGTAGGATCCGGAAACAGGTTCAGCTCTCCCCCATCTAGGAACTGAACACGACCTGCCTCTCTCGAGAGGGCTACAATCTCACTAACCCTGGCCCCGGACGCGAGTGCAAATAGGAAAATAACTTTTTGTGTCAAATCCTTTAACGCACACTCCTCATTGCTCAACAGAGAAGTAAAATGAAGAACTTTGTCTAAAGACCATGAAATGGGCTTTGGAGGGGCTGAAGGTCTGAGCCTAGCGCAGGCTTTCGGAACTTTATTAAAGATCTCGTTACCGAGGTCAACCTGGAAGGCATATAGAATGGGTCTTGTCAAAGCAGACTTACACGCCGAAATCGTGTTAGCTGCCAACCCTTGACCATGGAGGTGGATGAAGAAAGATAAGCAGAAGTCTGTCGAAATCTCCTGCGGATTCTTCGCCTTGACAAAGGCCACCCATTTTCTCCAAGATGACTCATATTGCCTTCTAGTGGATTTGCACTTATATTCCTCTAGGAAGTTTATGCTGGCTTTCGAAATCCCGAAATGCTTTCTCACCGCTAGGGAGAGAAAATCATGAGCTGCGGGGTCCGGGTTTTCTGTAATGAAGCGCAGACAGTCTACTTCTGGACTCGCTGGGTCAGAACTGGATCTGGTAGCGGTAGAAACTTCAACCGTAGTTCCAGTGCCAGGGGGAACCACACGCTGTTCGGCCACTTGTGGGCCACTATTGCTGCTACCCCCTTGAAGGATCTCAGTTTGTTGAGGACCCTCAACAGAAGGTTGTGAGGATCGAACAGATAAATCCTGGACCATCTGTTCCAGTCGAGGGACATCGCGTCCACTGCTTCCGCTAAGGGGTCCTCGTACGGGGACACGTACAGGGGCAACTTTTGTTGTCTTTCATCGCAAAGAGGTCTATCTGCAGTTCTGGGACTTGATTCAGAAGGAAGGAGAATGATCCTGCGTCTAAGGACCATTCCGACTCTATCGGTGTGAACCTGGATAGAGCGTCCGCTGTCACATTGCGGACTCCTTGAAGGTGAACTGCCGACAGGTACTACTACTTATTTTCCGCCAATCTGAAGATGGCCAACATCACTTGATTGAGAGGTGGTGACCTCGATTCTTGTCGATTCAAGCATCTCACAACTACCTCGCTGTCCATCACCAACCTTATATGGATCGAGTGACGCAGGGAGACTTTCTTTAAGGTATGGAGCACTGCCATAGCTTCTAGAAAGTTTATGTGAAAGGTCTTGAATAGCTTGGACCAAGTCCCCTGGACTTTTTTCCGATGCGAGTGACCTCCCCATCCCCCCTTCATCTGAGTGAATCGTCACCGACTGGGGAGGTGGCTGAAGAAGAACCGACTTCTTTAGATGTCTGGCTTGGGACAAAGGCCTGAGAAGAGTACGTAGCCGAAGCGGAACTGGTCTTCTCAGATTTCTACGCGCGTTTGATGCATAACTTCTCCAAACTCCGGTTGCATTCTTTAGCTGTGCTCTTAGCACCGGGTCTGTCACCGAAGCAAACTGGACAGAACCCAGTACCCTCTCCTGTTCGCGTCTTGATATCCTTTCAGAATCTAGAAGTCTCTTGACAGAACCCGCTATCTCCTTCCTTTTCTTCGCCGGGATGGAGAAACGGTGTGACATTAGGTCCCAGTGGATTCCCAGCCACTGGAACTTTTGACATGGAGAAAGTCGAGACTTTTTTTCTGTTGATCTTGAAGCCTAGATACTCTAGGAACTGGATCACTTGACTGGAAGCTTGCAAGCATTCTGTCTCGGATGCTGCCCACACCAACCAGTCGTCCAGGTAGGCTACTACCTGATTCCCTTTAGGCGTAATTGTTTGGGAGCTACGCTCGCAAGCTTCGTGAAGATCCTTGGGGCTATATTTAGCCCGAATGGCATGGCTCTGAAGGCGTATAGTCTTCGTTGTAGCTTGAACCCTAGGTAGGGGACGAGTCGACGGTTGATTGGGACCTGCCAATAGGCGTCTGACAAGTCTATGGAGACGGAATATGCCCTCTTGGGCAGTAAGGTCCTTATGTGTCGCAGCGTTAGCATCTTGAACTTGCAATTCGCTATGAACTTGTTGAGTGGCGACAAGTCCAGAATGACTCTGAGTTTTTCCGAGTCTTTCTTGGGAACACAAAACTGCCTCCCTTGGAATTTGATGGACTTCACCCTTCGGATCACTTTTTTCTCCAACAGTTCTTGGACATACTCCTCCAGAACGGGGGTGGAGTGTTGGAAAAACCGAGGGCACGGGGGTGGAGTGCTGTACCAGCTCCAGCCCAGTCCGTTCTTGAGTAGGCTGTGGGCCCAGGGATCGAAGGTCCACCGATCCCGAAAATTCTGAAGTCTCTCTCCTACCGGCATCATCTCACTTGGACTGCCCTCCTGAGGTCTTGCCTCCCTGACCACGACCACCCCTGAATCCCCTTCCCCTTGAGGGGCGCCTAGACGAGCCTCTGGCTGCTCCTCTAGGCTTTGCTCGAAAGGAAGTAGACTGCCCTTCGAACGTTGGGGTGAATACCGTGGACTGTGTCGACACGGCCTGGGGTACCCACTGGAATGTGGTCGGGGTTTGTGCCACCATCTGGGGCACTGAAGGCAATGGCAATTGCAGTTGCTATTGCTGTCTCAGTGGCTTGGCTGGCCGAGACGGTAGCCTAGTCCTCATAGTCTTCCTCTTTGGTTGAGGACCCTCATCCGGGGAAGACTTTCTTTTGATAGCCAGGCTCCACTTCTGGAGAAGGTTTTTATTCTCCGAGGCGGCCTTATCATCAACTTCTTTGACCAATTCGGTAGGGAAAAGGTCTTTGCCCCAAATGTTGGAGGAGATTAGTTTCCTTGGCTCGTGCCTCACCATAGCCGAGGTGAACACGAACTCCCTACAAGCTCTTCTCGCCCTGACGAAGCTATAAAGATCCTTCGTCACTCTGTCCAGATGAGTCTTGGCCACTACAATGAACATTTCATGGACCTTGGGGTCACTTGCCATAGTCTCAAGAGTAGTCTGAAGAGACATTGAGACAGCCAGTCTTTCTTTTGTCTCGAGCTCTCTCCACAAAAGAAAGTCAGACAGCTTAGGGAGGTCCTCGCCGAACTGACGTCTGGCAATATCAGCCACCAACTTCCCAACTGAGAAGGTAAGATGGACGTCCTTCCAGTCTTTGTGTTCCATGGGCAGGGCCAGCGACAAGGGTTTACACTCCTCAAGGGAGGGGTAAGGCTTGCCGGCCTCGACTGCTTTTAGTACAGCGGCAAACCCTTTCTGTAAAAAGGGGAAGGCTCTAGCAGGAGAGGACACATAGGAAGGGAGCTTCTTACTCAATGCAGCTACCTTTGAGTTCGTGAAGCCCCTCTCTTTCATCGAGGATGAAGGTAAAGCTTGAGCCTTAGCATGGTCCATCACTATGAGCTCCTTCGGCTCTGTCTCCTCCTTTGAAGCTGGTTCCTTCCTCAACCGGACATAACAGTCCGGATATGACCCCTTGCTGGGCCAGAATTCCACCTCCTATAGGGGAACTGAACCCAACTTATCCGAGATGACGATCTTTCCAGTCGTCATCGGCATGTGCTCAACATACCTCCACGGGTTAGCATCTGAACACAAGGGAAGGTCTTTCACATTGAGCCTTTTATGGGGCCCATGTGATGCTGCAAGCCTCTGCATCTGCAGTTCCATTGCAGCCGCCTTCTCTTGATTCTCTTTCTACATTTGTTGGATCATTCCAACAATGGAGTAGTGGGCCTGTCCCAGCTCTACTGGGAAAGCGGACGATGTTGAGGGAATAGGCTCCGGGATCTGAACCGGAGTAGCCGACACCTCATCGACCTCTTCCTCTACAACGTCTGGGGCTTGAACTTCATCCTGGACTCCAGCCAGGAGGTCTTCCTCCAGACGCTCGGACACGTCAGACATCCTGTCATCCAACTGGATGTCTGGCAAGGAGACCGCGACTTCAGCATCCACCTGGATCTGAACTTGGGGGATATCCTCTTGAGGCTGGGGAATCACTGCATCAGCTGATGCCCTAGGGAAAAGATAAGCCCTCATCTTCTCACTTGGAAGATAAGGTCCAGAGGTGTTCTTCTGGAAGCCATTTACCCAGGTACGAAGCTTCTCCCTTGCTATATCCCTTGATTCCGCCGTCCTAGGGGAATCAAAGGCCTCAGTAATCAGGTTAGTGCACACGGTACATACATGAGGGTCCCAATACTGGAGATCACCCTTGGAGACAGCGCATGCTGCGTGCCTCCTACAAAACTCATGTCCGCAGAGGTTCTTACTGCAGACGTTGCAGAAAACACTTCCGCACTTCGAAGGGTCCTCCTGTAAAGAGAAGAAATTTCCATGAGTATCAAGTGAACTACGTATAATTGAATATGCACAGTTTAGCATAACAAATCAGAAAGGAAAGACACACACTTGTGTTTCCTTCACAACCAATTGTTGCAGCCTTCCAGATAATAAAATCGTATGGTTAATCTCTCCTAGAGTAACCAATGAAAAGTTTCCAGAGGAAACAGGTGTAGCTCACACATAAGGAATGATTTTAAAATCCCGGATAATAGACACGAAAGAACTCACTTTCTTATCTGTGAGGGAACACCAAAGGGCTGTGCAAGACAACACAAAAGTGTTAGAACACACAGTGCTGTACCAAAACTTATACTATAGTTGTCTCCCTACAGTTATACTGAAGAATACTGGTACAGTATAGAAAGTAATGTGCCGGGCGGCAAGTCCATAAACAGCTTTATAGTATACTACTTAACAGCTATAAGGCTGCAGAACGGTGGTTCAAATGCATGTGTCGACCGGCAATAACTGCCGGCCGGCAACCGCCAATGTCGGCCGGCAACCGCCAATGTCGGCCGGCAATGACTGCCGGCCGGCAACTACACAAGGTAGTACCCGGCTGCCAGCCACTGCTCATAGCGACCGGCAGACAATGGTTGACAATAGCCGGCCGGCAAAGGTAAACAACCGATGCCATCCAGTAGTAAAAGAACCAGAGGACTACGACTGCCCGGCTGCCGGCCTCATAGGCCGGCAGCCGGGTCGGGTACAGCACTAAAAGAAAACAGAATGGATGCCGGGATAAGAGCGAAAACTACCTCCAAGCCCGGCAATCCGAAAGAGTGCATATAAGGAAGGGGAGAATCTAATTCAGGCTTCCTGACCAATGCCGTCTGGCTCTACAGGCAGGCATGGATGAGGGACCAAGGGAGGTCCGGGCAGTACTCAAAGCAGAAGACCCTTGCCGGCCGGCAAGGGACTGAGTCAATTCCACATCCTAACCTATCCTAGGTCCAGATGTAGAATGACGTACAGTACTGTAATGGCTAGGCCATTACGGAGATAGAGGGGGAAGGGACAAAAAGAGGGTCCTACCAACCTTGCTTTAGTGAAGAATCACCCGCAGCCAAGAAAACTCATCTTAGCCTAAGGGAGATCCAAGGAGGGAGGCCAGCAATACTTGCCAGCCCCCAGAGAACCAAAGCAAGGAAGGTGTTGCTACTCCCAGGGAAAGGATCTCGTACAGAAACCTTCAGCAATGACCTAAGGAGGCTAAGCCTCCTATGTCTGTGTCAGGCCAGAGAGGGAGACTCTACCCCAAGCCAGACAAACACAGACTCAGACTAAAAACTCTGATGTTCTGTCCCTCTCTGAAACCAGACTTACTGGAACAGGGAGGTACAGTAACACCCCAGTATAGTTGTATCGAAAGTTAATTCAGATAAACCACTAGGGTTAAGCCTAAGGCTTAAACAGAGGGAAAGGGATTGCATACCTTCTCCGAAGAAAAGAAAGCAACCGGGGAGAATGAGAAAGTATACTAAGGCTCCATAAGCAACTTAGCCTAGGCACCAAGAGAATCGATTACCTAAGTCACCGAAACTCACTCGTATACTATCTTGGAAATATTCAACATAATTTTAAATGTATAAAAAACAGCCTAAAGCTTCAATAAAATTTTAAAACACCTAAGAAAACCAAAATCATGCAGGAAAGTACTAGGACCAAACGACTAGGCTACATGGCCTAGCGTAGGCCAGAGTTGGCGAATACTTCGCGAAAATAATACTAAACGCACGAAAGGAAATCCTATGTAACGCTAAATAGCTAAAATTTATTAAAGCAAAACAACCGGGAATGTCGCTCTGGCTAACTAAAACTCATACCTAGCGAGCGACAGCATCCATGACTCCTCCGGTAGGCAACGGCTCCTGTAACAAAGATTAATACTATTAATCACTTTAAAATTTACCAAGAGCCTACATTTATACATAAAAGAAATGGTACTCAACTTATCAGAGGCCGACGAAGTTGGAGAACCCATGAAAAGACGAATAAATCCAAGATTTGCGAGAAACACAGAAAAAAACACCGAGTTGTTAAGCTACGCAAAAAGGAATACATATGGCGCCAGGATTGGCGCCAGGCACGCTTACGAAACAGGAGAAGAGGGAGCCTTGGGAGCGGCTCCCCCTTTTTCTTTCTCGTTTTCGT
>NC_090728.1:146328577-146341077 GCF_036898095.1 Palaemon carinicauda
GATACTGAATCTTGAAATCCATCCAGAGAGTAAGGCAGATGTACATGAGGTGGACGTTGCAGTTTCCATGGGAATGGCTTCAGGCCAACGAGTGGAGCGGTCGATGACGGTAAACAGGTAACGATGTCCTTGTGATGTGGGTAGGGGGCCTACAACGTCGACGTGAATGTGTGTGAAACGACGCTGAGGTTGAGGGAAGGTGCCCACTCCTGAATCCGTGTGTCGATGTACTTTGGAAGTTTGGCAAGAAGTACAGGCGCGGACCCAATCCTTAGCATCCTTAGAAATGCCGTGCCAAATGAACTTTGCCTTCAGCAGCTGTGCAGTAGAATGGCACGAGGGATGTGAAAGGCCGTGAATGAAATCAAACACCTGTCGGCGCATGGGAGCAGGAATCCAAGGTCGCGGTCTGCCAGTACTGACGTCACAGAGGAGGGTGGTGTTGGAGTCTTAGAGGGGAAAATCTTCCCAACGGAGGGACGTGCAGGATGTCCTATAAGCTTGATACTCTGGATCCTGTTGTTGGGCTTCAGCCAGGGCGTTGTAATCCAATCCCAGTTGAATGGCAGCCAACGTGTTTCTTGACAGGGCCTCGGCAACACGATTCATTTTCCCAGGCACGTATTGGAGGGTGCAATTGTATTCAGCCACGGCGGAGAGATGCTAGCATTGACGGGCGGACCAGGCATCAGACTGTCGAGTGAAGGCGTGCACCAGAGGCATGGGGTCTGTGCAAATGACGAAGGGCGTACCTTCTAAGAAATGGCGAAAGTGACTGACAGCCAAGTGCACCGCCACCAATTCTCGATCGAAGGTAGAATAACCCGATTCTGCCTTGGACAGTTTTCTGCTGAAAAAGGCCAATGGGCGGGGCGAGCCTTTGACCACCTGCTCGAGTACTCCACCAATAGCGACGTCGCTGGCCTCAGTGGAGAGAAGGAGAGGGGCGTGTGGGATAGGAAAAGTGAGAGCCTCAGCAGTTCATAGGGCCTTCTTTGCATTGCAGAAGGCTGCTTCTTGAAGGGGACCCCACTTCAGGTCCTTTGGCTTGCCCTTGAGGGAGGCGTAGAGGGGAGCAAGAGTGGCGGCAATGGCTGGCAGAAAACGGTGATAATAGTTGATCATGCCCAAGAATTCCTGCAGAGCTTTAACGGTCGAGGGCGCGGGGAAGTTCTGAAAGGCTGCTACCTTCTCAGGGAGGGGATGGACTTCAGGAGTGATGCGGTGCCCTAAGAACAACACTTCGTTGGCGCCAAAGGTACACTTGTCGTACCGGACTACAAGGCCCTTTTGTTGCAGGCGGTCGAGCACGATGCGCAGGTGACGGAGGTGTTCCTCTTTTGAGGAGGAAAACACAAGTATGTCGTCCACATAACATACACAGAAAGGGAGATCCCCTAAGATGCCATCCATGAGACGTTGAAACGTTGCCCCAGCATTGCGAAGGCCAAAACAGGAGTAATTGAAGGTGTATGTACCAAACGGAGTGGTGATGGCGGTCTTGGGAATGTCTTCTGGGTTCATAGGCACCTGATGATACCCCTTCAGGAGGTCGAGCGTAGAGAACACCTTCGCTTTGTGCAGGTAGGAGGTCACATTGGCAATGTTTGGGAGGGGGTAGTGATCCGGTTCTGTTTGCATGTTCAGGCGCCTGTAATCCCCGCACGGACGGAGGGAGCCGTCTTTCTTCAGAACGATGTGTAAGGGTGACGACCATGGGCTGGAGGCCTTTTGGCAAAGGCCCATTTTCTCCATTTCGGCGAACGTCTGTTTGGCGGCTGCCAATCGTTCCGGTGCCAGACGTCTGAATTTTGCGAAGACTGGGGGTCCCGTCATCTTGATATGGTGATAAATACCATGGTTGGCAGGAACCGTGGGTGTTTGGCGAAGTTCTGGACGGAAAACTTCCGGGTACGACGTGAGGAGGTGGGCGTAGGCATCCGTGGGTGCGCTGATGTGGAGAGCGAGGTTAGAGGGGCCGGGTTGAAGAGGTGTCGACAAGTACGAGTCTGCGTTGACCAATTGTCGGTGGGCGACATCGACCAGAAGGTGGAAATGAGAGAGGAAATCCGCACCGAGGATTGGCATTGTGACGTCAGCAACGAGAAACTTCCAATTGAATTTATCGTTTCCGAACGATAATGTGAGGTTCTCGTAACCGTAGGTGGGTATCGCAGATCTGTTGGCAGCTACCAAGCAGACGTCTGCAGATGTAGACAGACTACGTTGTGCCTTGAAGAGTTTCCTTGGCAAAAGAGAATGACAAGCACCCGTGTCTAGCAAAAATCGCACGCCCGCTCCTGCCTCCTGTAAAAAGAAAAGATTAGAAACATGGGAGGCCACCGCCACAAGCGATGGCCTACTTACACGTTTTTTGGCCACTGACAATCCTTGGCGCATTTCTTCGCGGTTGCCCCGAATCTGAAGTGGTAGTAGCAAAACTGCGGCGGATGGGAGGTAGTAAGTGGCTGTAGAAGTCGTTCGTTGGGGCGTGAGCAATTGGTGGGTGGTGGGCGGCTTTGTCGCCACTTCGGCACGTCACGGGGTAGGCGTGTATGTCCTACGGCATTCATGTCAGTTTCGGTTGACGTTGAATAGCATCCTCGTCGTCAGGGGTGGAGGCATTGATGGAGGTCTTGAAGTGGCTGTCCATAAGGGCGTCGGCTTTGGTCATCAAGTCCTTTATGGGTAAACTATCGACATCGGGTATGGCAGCGTGTACAGGTTCGGGTAAATGGTGTATCCAAAGGGCACGAAGTAGGTTCACCTCACGAGGAGAGCCGTCTGCGGCAGGTTGAAGGCGAGCGATACTGGTCATTTCCCTGAGGGCAAGCGAAGCCCTTTGTTCCCCCAACGGTTGTTGCGAGAGCTGAAAAAGCTTTGCTATACGGGCGGCTGGTGACGGCGAGTACTGCTGCAGAAGGTATATTTTGAGGGCTTCATACGCTATTGGGGTGTGTCCTTGTTCACAAAGCCAGTCGGATATTTCTGGGAAGGTGTCCTCGGGTATCGCCGCTAGAACATAATCCGCTTTGGTGGTTGAGCGAGTCACGCCCCTGATACGAAACTGGACTTCTTAGCGCTGAAACCAAGCAAACGCTTCTCCGGTGGCGAACGGTGAAAGTTTCAATGGGGCGGCGCCAACTGCTGTAGTAGAGTCTGTCTCCGTCATAGTACCAACGATGGAGGGGCGAGGGAGGTGGGGGTGGAAGGCAGTGGGAGCGAGTCGACTTCCGGGGTCACCAATGTGACGGGCCGAGAGAGGAGTTTTGAACTCAAAGGCAGGATGCAATCAACTAAGTTTATTAAGGAACACTCTTCTTTATATACAAAACCTCAAGGCAACAGGACATGACCTGTTCGAGAGACAAACAATGTACAGAGCAAAACAGAGACATGATCATTCAGGTTCTTTTTAGTGCGAGGGAAGAGCGCAGATACAAGCATAATATATACAAAATAATTATGTACAATTGTGTGCCACACGGTTGGTACAAACTATATATATATATATATATATATATATATATATATATATATATATATATATATATATATATATATATATATATATATATATATATATATACATGTACATGTACATGTACATTTATATCTATATCTATATCTATATCTATATCTATATGTATAATATATATATATATATATACAAATTTATATGGGTGTGTTCGTATTTAAATTAAAGAATGATAAATTGTTCTAATGCTGTTTTGTGAAATTCTCGTTCCTTTTACTCAACACTTTTTTTTATTACATAGTCCTCTTTTTTATTTACACTTGAAAATACAAGATGATGCAAAAGATAATACACCTTTTAAAGGTGCACTGTAATCTACCCCTTGATTAAATAAAAGTTAAGGGATATGAGTTAAAATTACTTATATTCTGTTTATTGTAATACAGAAAATTTTGAAGAAATTTTCTAAAGATTGAGAAAACGCAACAAAAGTTTGTTGCAAAATCCCTTGTGTAATACAGAAAATAATTCCTAAGGCATCGCAAGCAGTCAGAAAGTCTGCAAGCATTAGGGGAAATGCTCAAAAAAATTAGCTACGTCCCAATGATTTTGCTTTTCAAAAGACCTTCGAAAGTGTTCCAGTGTTCACAAGTCTTTCGTCCAGCTGTAATTTGTCTGGAACATTCCTATGGTTATATGTCTTTTTTTTTTTATTTTGCTTATTTTTAACAGATTCGTTCTCATAATTACTTTAAGTTAGACTTATATTTAAAACTACTTTTGAATCCCAATCGAGTTAGGGGTTCTACATAACTTACTACTTTCACGATTTCTACCGAATTTTGTTTTAGAGAAGTGTAAACTTATTGATATGCTAAACCTTTAAAGACTTTAAGTCTCAAAGCGTCTTTCTAGAGTTACGTGAGCCACATTCGACTATATGGCATTAAGTCTCCATCTGAAGAAGTTTCTCTTCACGGTTGCCATTTACGAAAGGAAAATAGTATTTATCAATATGTCTTTTAAAGTTTTAAAGGTCACTCATGGATGGCAGAGGCAGGGGACAGTGACATTGCCCTAGCAATCAGGACAATGCCCTAGAGACTGACCATATATTATATGATAAGCGCCCAAGCCTCCTCTCCACCCAAGCTAGGACCAGGGAGAGCCAGGCAGTGGCTGTTGATAGCTCAGCAGATAGACCTAAAGGCTCCCCCAAACGCCCCAACCTTAGCTCACAAGGATGGTAAGGTTGCAGATACTAATGGAACTAACGAGTCTGAGTGGGACTCGAACCCCCATCTGGCAAACACCAGACAGAGACGTTATCAATCCGGCCACAACAACCCTTAAATTCTAATTTGGTTATTAATAGGCTACCTTAAGTGGTTTCCTAAACCTCATCTCTTCCTCAAGATGAATTATTCTTTGCTATTACACTTTGCATTCAGATCTTCCCGGACAGTTCCATCCTTTTCGTAAAACTAGGTATGTAGTTAATTCTAATAGCCAATATTCTTCATCATGAGGCTCAATACTACACAGTATTCTAGAAGTTTTATTCCGGTTGTGACAAAGTTGTGGAATGATGTTCCTAATCGGGTAGTTGAATCGGTAGAAATTCATAAGTTCAAAATTGCAGCGAATTATTTAATGTTGACAAGCTGACATAAGTTTCTTTATATAGTTCATACATGAAAGCTCTGTTTTAATGTTGTTACTGTTGTCAAATCATTTTAGTTCAATTGTCCATTACTTCTCATGTAGTTTATTTCCTTATATCTTCACTTTTTATTATTATTATTTTTATTAATAAAAAAATAATAATAATAATAATAATAATAATAATAATAATAATAATAATAATAATAATAATAATAATAATAATAATACATGGGCAACCAAAATAGTCACGGTGAAGAATATCGTGTAGGTGGGTTTCAAGCATTAGGCCTACTGCATCTTATGTCGTACATTATGTCTTACATTTTTTCTTTCTTATGGTCATTTACCTTTACTACAATTTTATTGTTATCAAGTGTTGGATGAAGATTAAATAATTACAGAAGGAATAAGTTTGACACATTTAGCCTACATTATTAAAATATTTGGTTTACCATTTAGTCTTCCATTCTCGTAAAACAATCTTTAGCCTAAGATAATCTTTGACATTATTATATACATACATATATATATATATATATATATATATATATATATATATATATATATATATATATATATATATATATATATATATATATATATGTGTGTGTGTGTATATAAATAGATAGATAGTTATAGATATAGATATATGTGTGTGTGTTTCTGTGAGAGAGATAGTTTGTGTGTGTATATGGATGAGTTTGCGTGTGTGCAATTGCACGTTTGTTTCTATTTACATGTAATCATGGACGGGGTTAAATGTAGATTCTCGTTTGTATACAGAAAATTTAAAAACACCCACACTCATTCCATGAAACATGTACTAATTCCCCGCCATTCAATGCTGAATAAAAACTACCAATATTTGCGTATCCTCGAATCTCTTATCAAGAAAAAGATTGATAAACTCTTTGGGACGCCCAACGTTTGATTCTTCAATTACCGATGATAGAACGAGAGGCTGAATATCCCAACAATGGATGAATATAAGAGGTTTTTCTTTTCTGTGCGAAATGTTTTTCATCTCCAACAAATTTCCCCCTTCGTGGTATATTTCATAGTTGAGGTTGCAATGGCATTGCGTTTTGCGAATCGCGATATAATCGTTAAAAGAAAAAAAATAGAAGACAAAAAGCCTGTTTCGGTGGTTATTAATTTAGGTCGTAAATATTAGTCTTAGTCCCACTATATCTTTAAAGGTCTCGGAAGGTATATATATATATATATATATATATATATATATATATATATATATATATATATATATATATATATATATATATATATATATATATATATATATATATATATATATATATATATATATATATAACCTTCTCACCTCATCAGACGTAAAGCAAGTTAAAAGCTTGTCAGTCGTCTTGCCAAGAATTACAAAATCTTTTGCAGTCAGTTCTATTCAAGTATATTTCTTGCTGCTCAACCTCACGAATGGTTGAACGAACCCCTGTTAGCAATACAAGCCGGTAACCAATCCAGGAACTGCTTTAGGAATCTACCATCCCCCATTCTCTTGTCATGCCCATACCATTGTAGTTAACCTTTATCTATCAGATCTAGAATGATTTCATTACCAATCTCTTACCTGATATCATTGTTTCTCATTTTGCAAAGTCTCGTGACACCATGTATTAAGCAGAGGACTTTCGTTTCTGCAGTTAATATAGAAAGTAGTAATGCTTGATATGAAAGTACTAGTTGGTTTAACGATAAAAAAGAAAGACAAGTAATTTTGTAGAAGGCTTAAATCCTCCAAGATTATTCACTAATAAATGAACTCATTACAGTATCATTAGCAATTACTATGGTAGTTTTGCTATTGTGCAAATATCTGTGCTATATCTTTGACCTCTATATTTGACCTTGAAGGGCTAAGCTTGACCAATTCATCTTTAGAGAATTCTTGTATTGATCAATAAGTATTAAATATCTAAAGCAATAAAAATACGTGACCTTCACCTTTGATTTAGAAATGACCTTTAAAACAGTTTGATCATTTCATGATGGCTGCTTAATAATGAATGTTCGACTATTTTATTTATCTATTTATTTATTTTTTTTTTTTTAAATTGAGCTTGGCTGTTTAAACGTAATTTGCAACCACATAAACATACAAACACACACACACACCGATTTGGGTAAAATCTTATCCTCCTTCCGGCTTCTTCAACGGAGGAGAAATTACACGAGTCTCCCCATCACACTGATTTTCTTTTTAATAACGGCAAACAGACATTAGTTTCCAGCATCGTAGGAAAGCCGTCGGTGAAACTTATCGTAATCATACTTTTACTCAGTATTGCTGCAATGAACGGCAATCCGGATAGTACTGTATCGCAACCGAAAAGATCCAATTATTCAAGACGGTTCTTTCCAGCTAACTACAAAAAAAAAAAAAAAAAAAAAAAAAAAAAAAATATTATTTTCATCTGACATAGACTTGAATGAATGATGGTTTTCACCTGAGACTTTTATACACTAAAATCTTTCTCACTATAGAAAAATGCATGGTAATGTTTCTGCCCATAGATTAATTAACAAAGACTTGAGTATACAATGGGGTTTCTGACCATAGATATATTACCAAAAACTTAGATATACGACATGGTTGCTGACTATGGATTTCTCACCAAAGACTTGAGTATACAATAATATTTCTGAGCATAGAGTTTTCACAATAGATTTATATGCGCAATAATGCTTCTCGTCATAGATTTTTCATTATAAACTTGAATAGGTCTCCGCAATATTGTTTGTTGCCTTAGATTTCAATACAAAAACAATGTATTTGACCGAAAAGGTTTTTCACTAGGGACATGAATAAACAATAATGTTTCTTATCATAGAATCATAGAAGTAGATACACAATAACATTCTCGTTAACTACTGGACTATGGCCTACAAAAAAAAAAAAAAAAAAAAAAAAAAAAAAAAAAAAAAAAAAAAAAAAACTCCTTTTCTTTCCGTAGACTTGAATACTTTATCAATAAATACATCTCTGCTTGCATTCAATCATGAAAAGGGTTGTTTTGGCCTATTGGTAACGTCTCGGCCTGGTACCGAGTCCCGCTCAAACATGTTAGTCCCTTTTCTGTTTGCAACCTTACCATCCTTGTGAGCTGAGGATGATGGCTTTGAGAGAGCCTGTAGGTTTACCTACATTACATGTATATATGGTCAATCTCTAGGGCATTGTCTTGTTTGCTAGGACAATGTCACTGTCCCTTGACCGCTGTTTATGAGTGGCCTTTAAACCTTAAAACAGAAACATAAGTTCAAAAGCTCTCTTTCAAATAGTACCAAAGGACAAAGACTACATTAGCTTGTTCGTTCAATTGTCCTTTACCTAATAAATGATAAAATTTAGCACCAACACCAATACTGACGAGGATACGACAAGCTTGAGTTACCGAGTCCTTTAGCAACTGGCTTCTAGAATTTATTATTCTAATCGGTGTCCATGACTTTCGATGTCTGGATGCCAGAAAACTTCAAATCAATCAATAAAGCAATCTAGAATTTACTAATCGATTCACAAGTCATTTTAAATCTTTACAAACCAAGTTTTACTGCACACTATAAGGTATTCTGGTAGTAACTTGCTCCCACATGTTTGATAGGTGTGTACGTTAAGCAGTAAATAAGAGTAACAAATCCTGTAAAATACACAGGAAAATTATCTCTTAGAACCTTAAGTCTAAATAAATACATCTCAGAATGTCTCTGATCGTTAATATATACTGCACAAATTTATATTCTAGAGAAAGAAAACAGATCAGCATTACGGAAAAATTTAATATTTACTAAAGCTTTAAATTCGAAAGTTCACCTTAAGGGAATGTCTCACGTACGCCATTGCATGAGAGTGCCAATGACTTTTAATCGTCCACGAAGCTGTTTAATTAACGTTCGGATTCTGCAACATTGTCATAGATTTGAAAATTACATTATCGCATTCCAGTTTAATTTCAACTTAACCTGGAAGTATTATCTTGAGATGGTTTCTTCTTTCCCACCGTTATCCCGGTATTAAGGGGTCGGTTGCTTCATGCGTCCTTTCATGCTTTCTGTCAAAGGCATCCTCTTCCACCAAACTCTTCTCTCCATATCATCTAATTCTCTGCCTCCCTCTGGATTTTATCCTTTTAACAGGTTCCTCCTAAGCCCTCCTTACTCCCTCCCCATCTTTCGTCCTAAAGACATGTCAACACCATCTCAGTCGTGAACTGGTCATATAATTTACGTCCATAAGGTCTGTCTGTGTGTCTGTCATTAAGAAGGAATAAGATATTATTAGGTAATCGAATTTACAATTTGTTAAAGACTCAATAGGGCTCGGGGAATATTTGGATCTGTGTCCATATCATTCTACAGATTGGCTTCTTGTAGATTACCTGGCCCCTCCTTCAAGACATGGGCTCTTGTAATATTACAGCCCGTAATGTAAGGTATTAGTGTCACTGACATGTGTTTAGAGACAGTTTGCAAAGTATTTCGGTAGCTAAACTTAGCTTTTGTATCTATGAGAGGCATTAGAAAAAGAAGCGAGATATTTGTAACCAAATAATTACACTAGAGAAATTATTTGATTGCTTTTTCCAACTCGATTATTACAGTCGCTGAAAGGGTAACTTGACACATTCTTTAGAAACAGATTACTCATACGTCTTATATCACTTGAAGATATTGGGAAAGCACTGATAAGTGCTAGTAAAGCTTAAAAATTTAGGCAAAAACAGATCTGTTACAGGAAAATTGAAACTGGTCTCTCTGACTATTTTCCACGTATCATAGGGTTGCCTTTTTGTTTATACAGTTGCCTTCACTAATCCCGGTACACTAACGTCTCCTTAGCTTCCAGTGAAGTACCCCTGAATTAATGAATCCAACTCTACACCATTACGGAAATCATGTTCTACCCGGATGTTCGTTTTCTCTGGGTATTTTTATCTCACTCCGTCCGAATTCTTAAAGTTTATCTGAATAAAATCAGTTATGGATATTCTGAATGACATATTCTTTCAAAGGAGATTTGGATGACGGATTAAATTTTTTTTAATTAATTAACGAAGTATTGTATCTCTTTCCCTTTTCATCATTTTCTTATTTTCCTTTATCTTTTTTCTTGTTCTTTTTCTTCTTTTCATTCGATAAGTGATAGATTTCAATAAGTAAAGTTTTTAATATAAAATCTACAACAACATAATCATGCTTGTATGCATGTATATATAAATGTCTGTATGCTCGTCTGTATTTCCGATAAATAGCATGCATATGGGTCAGCATATGGTAAGTTAGAATTTAAAATGGCATCATTATAAATTTTGTAATAATCTAAGTAATCTACATTTGGAGAAACTGATTCCTTAAGACAACAATTAACTTTGCATCCTCAATTTTTAGTACCTATAACGAATAACATTCCTACTGGCAATAGTATTTATTTGTTTGTAAGGAAACGATGTGTTATCTGTCATTTAATGCATCAAAATGGAATCTAGAGAGAGAAAGAGAGAGAGGGGGGGGGGTTAGCATAGATAAACCAAGGAGATCACCATGCGAAAGAAAAGTGGGAAACACCGAGACAGAAGCAAAAAGAAAAATAACAAGACGATGACCAGGAGAAGCAGCAGAAATATTAGATGGCAGACAGACGCCTGACTGCATGAAAATCTATCTTCTTAGTCTCTTCTGTTGTGTTTTGTTTCTGTTTAGATGAGAAGAAGCTTTTGAGAGGAGAGATGACTGACAGACTCCAGTGAATTCTCGGTCGGAAAATTTATGTTGTCCAGTTTTCGTTGGTCTGGCAACAGATGAAAATCTGCAGGAATTCTTTGCTGGTTAATAAAACCCGTGTAAAAAAAAGAAAAAAAAAAAGTCGCGAAACGCAAGGAAAGACAATTTTCTGGATAACGTGCGAAAGACAGCCCAGTCTTTCCTTGATCATTTGCTTATGAAAAAAAGCACGAAGAGGCCATTGTCCTTGACAGGTTGCAGTTTGCTTATCAGAAGTTTGAAATAGGACTTGCCAACCATTATCTTGAAAGTTGTTGAGGATTTTGATCTGTATCAAGCAACAGCAATTTCATGTATTATACAGGTCCCACTATAATTAAAACTTTATTAAATATGCTAAAAATTCGCTGTTCTTCTTTAGTGTCCCTCCTCACCGGTGATAACTTCTATGAAACTCCAAAGCAGTATCACTAACAAAATCCTCTGGTTTGAATAACAGCGTCAGCAGCTTTAATACCTTTCAAACATCCATGCCTGCCAGAGCCGCATAAGTAATACCTCATCCCTGGGTAGTGAGTAGTGGGTACCTCTCGGCTCTATCATATAAATGTCGTTTCTGTCCTGAAGGCTTTCTCGCTTTCCATGAATATCAAGATCCTTATCGCACACCTTTCCCACTTATCCCAGCACGTATTAGGTCTCTCTCTCTCTCTCTCTCTCTCTCTCTCTCTCTCTCTCTCTCTCTCTCTCTCTCTCTCTCTCTCTCTAATAATAATAATAATAATTATGATAATAATAACAATAATAATAATAATGTATATATACATATATACACGTATATATATATATATATATATATATATATATATATATATATATATATATATATATATATATATATATATATATATATGTATATATACATGTACACATATATATATATATATATATATATATATATATATATATATATATATATATATATATATATATATATATATATATACTTACATGCGTGTGTGTTTGTGTATAAGGAAGAGAAGACGATGGATTGACGAGCTAAGGAAATTTGCGGGTATAGACTGGCATAGAAAGACACGTGTGGAATGACAAGTATCCAATTATGCCTTATGTTTTATTGTAACCTCTTGTCATCTGTTTACGCCGTTTCAATAGAATCTGGTCGATATTTCCCTTCACAATTTGCAATTTTATCATATTATCGTCATATCTTTATTCATTCAACTTTCCACTTTTCGGCAACTTTACTTTCCCTAACAGTTTCAGTTCCACTGTCTGAGTGGTTATCATAATCCATAACTTTTCAATAGTTTAAATTAATCTTCTTTGGTTTCTTGGCCTGAAAACTCTTGAAAGAAAATTGCTGGCAGTCATATCTTCAACTTCCTTTCTTTCATCGTCATAAATCTCCCTTATATGATAGTATAAGTGTGTCCGGATGTGTAAACTAGTCTATCTTATTTCTCTTCCAGTTTTTTATTAAAATTTTCTTTTTCCAATTTCTGGAATCACACACACACACACACACACCAAAAAAAAAAAAAAAAAAAAAAAAAAAAAGAAAACAAGGAAAATATAT
>NC_090728.1:146346077-146361439 GCF_036898095.1 Palaemon carinicauda
ATTCACCACGAATCGTGAAAAGAATTTCTCTAGTCTACTGAAGAGATTATAAGATCATACTTTATATGTAAATAAACATCAGAATATTCTTACAATTACTCGCAAATGTCACTTAAAACAAAGGCTATTTTTTTCTTTTTTTCATTTCTTTTCTTTTGCGAAATTCCAAAACTTCTCGTTTCCAAAATGTTATCTTTTCGAAATCGCTATGATGAGATGTCAAACGTGTTAACATTTTTCTCTTGGCTTTTGTGCACTGAATTTCAGATGCAAAAGGTGAACAATTAAACAAATATTTTTCTGATGGAAATGAATATTTTATTTATTCCATTATCGATAAAAGGTATTTGAGTTTTGGTATAAATCATTTAATCGCATAGATAAATATACAATAACATCCGGGACTTTGATGTGCATTTCAGGACATTCGTTGGTTTATCAGAGGATAACAATGTAATATATTCCTATAATTTAAGCTTTATAGATAAAATTTATTATTCCATTTCCACTTTATATACTCAATCACATACCAGATGCAGATTTGCAATACTAATCCTTGATATATTATACATGCCATTATATACGTGGATTTATCCAAGAATACATACAGTATATAAATAGTGCATCGGTTTTTCGGTGTATATTGAGGGCACTTACAATAAAACACAATGGCATTTCCCTTTTGCATTGGTTAGCTTCATTGAATTGCTGATATAATATTCAATCTTCCCCAAATGTCAGTGTACGTGAAAACTTGTGTTCCCTTTATTATCGAAATTAATTTATAGAGTATAATTTGGCCTAGCTCAGAATAACATTGGTTCTCAATTAAAAAAGTCTCATTTTTATCGACAAATAAAGCGGATAAAGTGATTTGGGGCTGTATTTTTCAAGTAAATACACGGATGTCAGCCAAAAAGCGTATGACAATTCAAATGCTTTTTCCAATATCTTTTATGGGCTCTCGTGACATGGTTGGTTTCGACCTGGCCTTTCATTAGAAGGGGCTAGCGTTCGATCCCAGGTATGAGGTAGAAATTTATTTCTATTTAAACACGATGTTGTGTTGATATTAATCCATATTGACTCATTAGGGGTAATTTGAATGAATTACTACCAATTGTGTCACGTGGCGGCCCGGGATATTAGGTAAAACTCGCTGGTAAGAGACTAATGTCTCGCCAGGTAAATCCTCGGACAGCTGGTAGCGGTCAGGTTCCAATATCTTTTATGGGCTCTCGTGACATGGTTGGTTTCGACCTGGCCTTTCATTAGAAGGGGCTAGCATTCGATCCCAGGTATGAGGTAGAAATTTATTTCTATTTGAACACGATGTTGTGTTGATATTAAACCATATTAACTCATTAGGTGTAATTTGAATGAATTACTACCAATTGTGTCACGTGGCGGCCCGGGATATTGGGTAAAACTCGCTGGTAAGAGACTGATGTCTCGCCAGGTAAATCCTCGGACAGCTGGTAGCAGTCAGGTTCCAATATCTTTTATGGGCTCTCGTGACATGGTTGGTTTCGACCTTGCCTTTCATTGGAAGGGGCTAGCGTTCGATCCCAGGTATGGGGTAGAAATTTATTTCTATTTGAACACGATGTTGTGTTGATATTAATCCATATTGACTCATTAGGGGTAATTTGAAGGAATTACTACCAATTGTGTCATGTGGCGGCCCGGGATATTGGGTAAAACTCGCTGGTAAAAGACTGATGTCTCGCCAGGTAAATCCTCGGACATCTGGTAGTGGTCAGGTTCCAATATCTTTTATGGGCTCTCGTGACATGGTTGGTTTCGACCTGGCCTTTCATTAGAAGGGGCTAGCGTTTGATCCCAGGTATGAGGTAGAAATTTATTTCTATTTTAACACGATGTTGTGTTGATATTAATCCATATTGACTCATTAGGGGTAATTTGAATGAATTACTACCTATTGTGTCATGTGGCGGCCCAGGATATTGGGTAAAACTCGCTGGTAAGAGACTGATGTCTCGCCAGGTAAATCCTCGGACAGCTGGTAGCGGTCAGGTTCCAATATCTTTTATGGGCTCTCGTGACATGGTTGGTTTCGACCTGGCCTTTCATTAGAAGGGGCTAGCGTTTGATCCCAGGTATGAGGTAGAAATTTATTTCTATTTGAACACAATGTTGTGTTGATATTAATCCATGTTGACTCATTAGGTGTAATTTGAATGAATTACTACCAATTGTGTCACGTGGCAGCCCGGGATAATAGGTAAAATTCGCTGGTAAGAGACTGATGTCTCACCAGGTAAATCCTCGGACAGCTGGTAGTGGTCAGTTTCCAATATCTTTTATGGGCTCTCGTGACATGGTTGGTTTCGACCTGGCCTTTCATTAGAAGGGGCTATCGTTCGATCCAAGGTATGAGGTAGAAATTTATTTCTATTTGAACACGATGTTGTGTTGATATTAATCCATATTGACTCATTAGGTGTAATTTGAATGAATTACTACCAATTGTGTCACGTGGCGGCCCGGGATATTGGGTAAAACTCGCTGGTAAGAGACTGATGTCTCGCCAGGTAAATCTTCGGACAGCTGGTAGCGGTCAGGTTCCAATATCTTTTATGGGCTCTCGTGACATGGTTGGTTTCGACCTGGCCTTTCATTAGAAGGGGCTAGCGTTCGATCCCAGGTATGAGGTAGAAATTTATTTTTATCAGAACACGGTGTTGTGTTGATATTAATCCATATTGACTCATTAGGGGTAATTTGAATGAATTACTACCAATTGTGTCACGTGGCGGCCCGGGATATTGGGTAAAACTCGCTGGTAAGAGACTGATGTCTCGCCAGGTAAATCCTCGGACAGCTGGTAGCGGTCAGGTTCCAATATCTTTTATGGGCTCTCGTGACATGGTTGGTTTCGACCTGGCCTTTCATTAGAAGGGGCTATCGTTCGATCCAAGGTATGAGGTAGAAATTTATTTCTATTTGAACACGATGTTGTGTTGATATTAATCCATATTGACTCATTAGGGGTAATTTGAATGAATTACTACCAATTGTGTCACGTGGCGGCCTGGGATATTGGGTAAAACTCGCTGGTAAGAGACTGATGTCTCGCCACGTAAATCCTCGGACAGCTGATAGCGGTCAGGTACCAATATCTTTTATGGGCTCTCGTGACATGGTTGGTTTCGACCTGGCCTTTCATTAGAAGGGGCTAGCGTTCGATCCCAGGTATGAGGTAGAAATTTATTTCTATTTAAACACGATGTTGTGTTGATATTAATCCATATTGACTCATTAGGGGTAATTTGAATGAATTACTATCAATTGTGTCACATGGCGGCCCGGGATATTGGGTAAAAGTCGCTGGTAAGAGACTGATGTCTCGCCAGGTAAATCCTCGGACAGCTGGTAGCGGTCAGGTTCCAATATCTTTTATGGGCTCTCGTGACATGGTTGGTTTCGACCTGGCCTTTCATTAGAAGGGGCTAGCGTTCGATCCCAGGTATGAGGTAGAAATTTATTTCTATATATATATATATATATATATATATATATATATATATATATATATATATATATATATATATATATATATATATATATATATATATGTATATAAAGACTGTATATATATATATATATATATATATATATATATATATATATATATATATATATATATATATATATATAAAGACTGTATATATATATATATATATATATATATATATATATATATATATATATATATATATATATATATATATATATATATATATATATATCAACACAAGATCGTGTTCAAATAGAAATATATTTCTACCTCATACAGCTAGATTAGCATCAGGTTCGGATTTCCTTTTATGGTTGGTTTCGACCTGGCCTTTCATTAGAAGGGGCTAGCGTTCGATCTCAAGTATGAGGTAGAAATGTATATATATATATATATATATATATATATATATATATATATATATATATATATATATATATATATATATATATGTGTTATATATCTTTCCGGTTACCCTGAGCAGCCTTAATATACTTGAAAGTGTTTGGTCTCTCCCGAAAGTGGAATCGTATATTTATGGGGTTTTTAATTTTCACAAGGTCTCTATGAAAAACGGAACAACGCAGTGGGTAGGCCTACTCTATTCTGGATTTTCGTAATCGTATCAACCAAAAATTCACATTCCATAAAGAATAAAGTACGCATTTGTGGCTTTTCATTCACTACTTAACAACTAGTGTATTTTTGTTTTTAAAATGAGTCTCTAGCACCAATTACTTATGTAACGCAAACATAACCATCATTATTTTTGTCTTTTCTCAGCGTCATTACCTTGAAAAATTTTAACTGTGCCATGCACAAACGCAGGACGAGACGAGCCCACGAAGAGCACTCGGACCAGAACTCCCAGTGTATTGATTCATCTTTTTTTTGGGGGACAAGAAATCTCTGACAAAGATTATATCAGATTCAGTTGATACCAGAAACGGACATAAACTCACACTCCCTTGGTTGTATTTATTAAAGAGCTACTCGTCACTCTGAAGTCTTATTAATTTAGTGTGACGACGGAGGACATGATAGAGTTTTCTAGTATTCCTGAGCTTCCTCCATCGGTGTAGTGCTTGAAGTCAGCAATCATAACCATGCAAAGAAAGTGAATCAGCAGCGGAGACTTACACTTCTATATTACTTTCAGGCAACTGAGTACATAAAGCTGAACCTGCTCAGCAAGTACAAAGATAAAGCATATCGACAGTTTCAAAGAGTGTTATGAAGTTCATTAGTGCTCTGGTAATTGAGTAATTGGAGTTTCCAATGAGGTATACAAATTATCGTTAGCAATGTGTTAATGAAATGTATGGTCCATTTATCACACTTCTAACAAAGAATTATGAAATGTTTATATATCACTTATTCAAATAAATTACAGATACAAACGTTCCTTTTATCTGAAAGTCTGTTTAATTTTTTTGTATTTGAGACAGACCGACAGACGTATAGCAATATCATAAATTCCAGTAAACTATTGATATCTTCAGCTTTTACGCTTACATGTCTACCTTCAGCCTTGGTGCCCTCAAATACCCATTCCTCGAATTAATCTCTAAACGTTTTATTATAAAAATTCGTTTCCAAATATAGATTTCCATTGGTATCTGCGTTGATGGAGTAGTTCCTCCAAGTCACTTATATTTAAATATGGAGAAGTTACCCAACTGAAAATATATTTTATTTTTTATGCAATTGGATAGAATTTTTGTCTTCTAACTCTAACCGCAAGCAGTTTGTCAGACTTGTAACAAAGTTGTTTAGGCGTTAACTACTTTTTTCTTCAGTGTCAGGGTTGGCAATATACTAAAAAAATATGAACATGTTTACTGCATTGATTAGTGCTCTCTCTCTCTCTCTCTCTCTCTCTCTCCTCTCTCTCTCTCTCTCTCTCTCTCTCTCTCTCTCTCTCTCTCTCGAAGTGTAGAGGGAGATCATTAAAGATATGATTATTTCATGCATATTCTTCTTTAATGGTTCGTAATTAACAAGTTTATTAGGTTCATTTATGAAGACTAGCGTCACAAAAACCTATGATCATGAAGGATGGACGACAGTTTTCGTTGAATTGTAGTCGTATATCTAAGCTTTACTCCGTTCTTTCACCTTTTGTCATAAAGGAGTAATGGGAAAGTTATTTGGAAAATGCCTTCTTTCGTTTACTTAGCCCCGGCTTTGCCGCATTTTAACTCAGAGTATTATTTTCTCTATGTACATTGATATGGAAAGAAAACATGTCTGTAAGAATTCATGCTTAGATATCAGCCGAGTTGGCTGAAGATTTCATGGCTAAACTGACAAAGAGGAGACGTCCTCCTTTTTTAAAACCACAATAAATGTCACAATCATCAATTATAGACAATGGCTTAACACTTAACATATAAATATTGCTGCATTTTTCCTCTTTGTTGCCCAATGCTTTTGCATAAGAAATTGAGGTTTCATTTTTTCATCTATCACAGATCTAAAAATTGCAACGAAAGTCCATTAAGGAGAATATTCAAGATGAAAATAATTTAAGGTTATTAGACCATAATATTGATTACATACTTAGCAAGGGGATTCAACTATCCATTTTACGAGACTCAGCTATCCATGTTAGAAAATTCTGTAGGAGTCTAGATAATTTTTTGAAATATGTCAATTGAGAAAATAAGATAAAAACCTTTTCTAATTCTTGCATTAACAGAAAACAGAAAAGGAGAAGAAAAAAGGAAATTATGCTTCAATCGAATTGTTAAAGAATGCAATGTTCTGAGAGTTATCGAAGGCTATTCTGAAGCTTTCTGGGAACCGAGACCAGAAGTGATCACAAATCTGTACAAGAAGAAATATCAGTGAATGCAATTATTTATTTATTTCGGAGAGAGAGAGAGAGAGAGAGAGAGAGAGAGAGAGAGAGAGAGAGAGAGAGAGAGAGAGAGAGAGAGAGAGAGAGAGAGAGAGAGAGAGAGAGAGAAACACTTACCTTCAGAAAACAACTGACATCAAATGTTTACGTTTAATTTCGGGATCCAATGTTGAAGAATTCAAGCTGACGATGTTTCAATATTCGTCTTATTCTTTCTGGAAGAACTCCTTCGATTCGTTATACTCGAGTTTTCGTTTGACGTTACAGTTTCATTTGTTTGGGTGATGAGTTTACTCATCTTCGTTCACCTATAATACCAAATGATAGTGTCGTGATAATCTAGTTAGAATAGAGATATGAATACTTACTATTTCAAGTGTTAATAGAGTAAAGTGTGAATGGCGTGATGATTATGTTTTCAAATATATATTTTTATTAGTCTGGTAACTAATAGTTTGCAAGTTTCGAATTACAGCATGAATATTGCATGAGTTTTACCTATTATGAAATTACATGGCAACGTCATGGGTTTATGAATCGATATTTGTATATATATACATACATACATATATATATATATATATATATATATATATATATATATATATATATATATATATATATATATATATATATATGTATATATATATATATATATATATATATATATATATATACATATGTATATATATATATATATATATATATATATATATATATATATATATATATATATATATATTATATATATATATATATATATATGATGCTCTATTAATTTCACAAAATTATGCGAAAATCTTATGAAACCACTTTAGTAAGAATATTTTAGTTTTTTATCAAGTTATGTAATATCATGATCAATATAAGTGATATAAAAAGAACATAATACAGCTATGAATATTCCTTGGTTACTGGATGAAGTCCCAGATCTGTATCAGAGTTTGCGAAGCATCGCAACCCTTGCATTTCGCGAGTTGTGTCTGTATGCAAGAAGGTCGTGCTCCTTATTGGATTTGCAAATCAATAAGCTCGATTGCTCCTTGACTGTTTCCAGAGGAATGCAATTCCTGGAATGGATCCACTTCCTTGAGAGCACTGTCAAATGACAAATGATTTTCAAGTTTCTATTTCTTTTTATATGTCAGTCTCATTCTGTTGATGTACGCAATAATTGTATTGAGGATTAATTAATTAATTTAAAGCTCCGTGGGCGTGGTGGTCACCATTTATTTTTTGTATATAATAAGATGTTACTAAGTTTACGTAGCCCTTAATTGAAACCCTTTTGTGGCATTCCTATAGTAACATACAAGTAATAGTCTTCCCCTATATACTAATATTAACGTATTGTGAAGACATGAGCTGTGACATTACATATTTTCGAGGTCTGCTGTCTATGATTTTGATGTTCCTTAACTAAATAGAATTTAAATTTCTAAAAATCTTTTGAATTTGTAAAGACCCATGCCTTCTTGTTTAGACCTTTGCTGTGATTCTCATGTAGCTATATGTAGATAAATTGCACATACAGCAAGGCGCCCCCCCCCCCCCCCATTTTAACGATGTTTTATTTAATTCGATATCTATCTTACTAGTATTTACTTAAATCTTTTAATCTAGATATTTACATTCATCTTGATATGACGTCTCACAAAGACCTCAGATTTTATTGGAAAATAACTTTATATACCGGCACGTTTTTTTTTAGATATAGTGAAGAATTTCACTAATTTTAGCAACGATTTAAATCTTCTAATTTTTGTTGTGTGGATGATGTTAGCAATATTTTTTTTCATGATAGCTGTACGCAAAATATCTGTTGACATTATATTTTTTTGGTATCGCACATCTGTGTTTTGTTAACAAGCAAATCATACCACTAATCTCCTTACCCGTTGGCATTTCCTCTTTAATCAACATGATTGTTCTGCTAAATGCAGTTCACAAGAACAAAAGAATCTGTGATAACAATGCAAAGGATTTGTAATTCCTTAATATTAAGCTAAGAAAGATTTTCGTCTCTCGCTGACATTTAATCAAAATATTTCCGACACTTATTTTACAAACCAAGATGAGAAGAATTTTGTAATGCATGAATATGTTGTAGAGGTTCTTTCATTGTTGGTTTACGAAACAGCTTCTAATCATAGTTTTCCGTTATTTCTCATAATATTCCACTGTTCTCTGCAGATTGTGTATATCTGTGAAAATGATTAAAGTTTTGACAAAGTCACTTCTTGCTGATACTATTTTTGTTCAATGAAAAAAAAATCTGATACATTTGTTTCTCAGTATTCAGATATTACATTTATTAAAAGGACGAGAGAGAAATGTAATAATTATTATTGAATTTTGTTCAATCAGTAATAATCTTTCACATTACTTACGCAAAGTTTCCAAGTAGCTAACCGCTGATTTTTACTCAATATACAGCTACGAGACATCGAAGAAACGAGATGATAAAGAATTATGCAGGTAACCCTTAGGCCTCCTGGACCCGGAGCTAGTTGATATGGATCAAATTCTAAACATTATAGAGCCGGATGACATAGATAATATTTTATCATAGGCTATCTGGAATAAAAAGAAACCAGAGATGAATAAAAGAATGACAAATGAATTTAAAGAAAATTCATTTATAGAAATATGTTTTATTTTTAGAATTGAGGTGTTAGAAGGGATTCATGCACTCTGCCACTTCTAAATTTGACATAATAAACAGTCAATCCCTGCATTAATTTAATAACAAATATTTCACTACCACCATAGAGAGTTTTAATTGCTCTAACCAACCCATTATAAAACCATACCTTGTCATTATCCTCAACATCGCTTCTCTCTACAACGGTTTCCATTTACTTCGAAACTTCTCATTTCACTGTTTAGCAACAAGCACTCGTTCAACTCGTCCTCTTCCTCGTGTAAACCCACATTGTTCGTTCCCTATCAGTTCTTTCATCACCTGCTTTATATTTTCAAATAACAATTCTTTCGAATAATTTCCTTGTTATACTAACTATTGATATTCCAGAATTATCTTCCAGTTGCATTTTTAATGGAAAGATAGAAAGTTATCAAGTATTCCAAAGTCGGTAATGAGTGTTTGGTAATTCATGATGTAAGGTTTCCGGTGTACTGCACAAGGGTTTCATTCTTGATAGAGTCAAACGAATATTGCATCACTAATGGTTGTCTGGTTGTTAAATAACAAAACGTCTTAGAATTTAACAATCTTTATTTAATATTTGTAGATTCATTGCCAAATCACGATTTTTTTTCATAGGAAAAAGTTGAATTTATTTTTGTTCTAAATCGGATTTCATTTGGATAAACACACCCTAGATGAAACACTCTTTATCTTGTTCAAGCATAATTTAATCCTTACGTTTTGGAAATGAGATAAAAGAGAGGATTTTATTGTAGTTAAGAGGATGGGCTATTGCGTATAGAGCAGGATTAATCGTGTTTAAGGTTTCCAAAGATAACAGCCCCTTTTTCCGGAAAAGGATGGTCTTAAAAAATATTTTATTTTCATCCCAAAAACAATACTTCTCTGAATAGGTGCTGTAAACTCGGAATGGATAGATTTCATAACTATCTTAACTACTTAAGGAAACCTTGTTCACTTTGCTTTCAAGGTCCTGCTAATACATTCCACAATAAACGGGAACACCAATTCTGTTTCGAATTAAATTCATGAAAGCAATAGCTAACCCTAATACAGATCCTATTCCAGCATTGATAAGCCATGTTAATGAAGAAGCAGTTTGATTAACCAAAATGCCTCGAACTTCGACTGCTGAAGCAACCAAGAAAGTCCGTCGCTATCTTAAACAGCTGCCAAAGCCAAAATACGCCTCTTTTTCCCTCGCCTACTGTAACTTTATCTGCAATTGCAAGTTTCTTGCTTCCCAATGTGCTCTAAAGTTCAGTGAGGGCTCAACGCTATTAAACTTTCAAACTTTCACTACACCTCCGTTTTGCAGCAAAGTTTAGAGTCGTAATCCGCAGAACTTTTCTCCGATACATCCTGATAAAACAGCAAATTTTCTCAATACGTCTCCTTCAAGATGCATCTAAAACACAATTAAGTGCCCAAATAGGACATTTAATCTTCCTTTATTCTGTTTATGAGATAAATTAATTCATATAATGGAACTGTTTTTTTTTTTCTAACTAGTAGAAATAAGAGTAGTTTGGCAAGAATAGTTGTTAGCCATTGTTTTTCTTATAAATAAGAAAATTTAATCGATATAATTTAATATAAGCATACATGATTTTGCTGAAAAAATTCATATGATTGATTCAATATTGAATATAAAACATTTATATGCTCTCTCTCTCTCTCTCTCTCTCTCTCTCTCTCTCTCTCTCTCTCTCTCTCTCTCTCTCTCTCTCTCTCTTCTCTCTCTCTCTCTCTCTCTCTCTCTCTCCTCTCTCTCTCTCTCTCTCCTCTCTCGTTAAATTGGGTAATTGTCTTGTACATTCGCGTTATTAATAATTTGCTTCATTGGAAAGTTATATTTATTTTATCTAGACGACGTTATAAAGATCCATTTAAACAATTAGGTAAAAATAATTACTATTGTATTATGACTTGCTGTTTCATTTCTATGAATTAAAACAAATGTTGTGTTGGATTTCGAATATCAACTAATTAAAAGTAATGTTTGTGGTAGTAAAGATAATTGTTTACTTTGTTTAATTCCATATTGCTCAATCGGTACCGACCCCTCAATTTCTTAATAAAATTAAATTTAATAAATGACATTAATGATGTATCTTTGGAGTTAAACCATTTTACTCGGTTTTCAAAAGAAGTAAGTAATATGATGATTGTTGAATATAATTCACTTGAATTAACACATACGCACATGCTGGTTTCTTTGATTAAGAGTTCTTCGTAATAGGGAGTACATAATTCATTTTAATTTACATCATTACAACTAATGATAGACTTTAGCGAGGATAACTACTACTAAGTTATCGAAAAGATTTTGAGCTTTCATTGCGTTAATCATTTATATTTCTGTTTGTTAGTTACAAGTCTTTGATATTATTGATATATTTAGACCATACCTGAATCAATTGCTCTCCAATACTCTTCCGTCCTAAATTTCAGAATTTGAATCGAAAATCACTTTTTCTATTGCAATTCCTTGTAAAATGTTATTTCATATCAAGTAATTCTTCGAGAGTCTTTCGCTTTAAAGGTTTTAAAAGTCGCTCATGAATGGTAAATGAAAAGGTTACTGACAATGCTCTATCAGAACAATGGCCTTAAGACTGACCGTATATACATGTGATCCATCCCCAATCCCCCTCTCACCCAAGCTAAGACCAGGGACGTCCGGGCAATGGCTGCTCCCTCAACAGGTAGACCTATAGGCTATACTAAATTTCCCTCCTCCCCTCCTTAACTCAAAAGAATTGTGAGGTTGCAGACACTACTATAAACTATGGAGCTTAAGCGGGTCTCGAACTCCAGTCCAGCAGGTCGGTAGGCAGGAACGTTTTCAGTATTTTTTGTCGTACTTATGGTCCCCTTTTGTTTCCTCAATCCTAAGCGGCTCCTTGAGCTCTCAGGCTTCAAAGCTTCAAAATAACTAATTTTCAGAAGGACCAAGTTCAGCCGAGAATGCTGTTCAGGTGTCCATACCAGGACCCTAAAACCACTTTCAGAAAAGATTCCTTCTGAACGGTTGCAGTATAGCATCAGGTCCCTGCCTGATCGACAGAGTCAGTTATTCTACTAAAAAAACACTTCTCTCTCAATATTTGTTTTGCCAGGTCCCTGACCTTTCAAGATCATTGAACATAAACTAAATTGCACAATAACTGATGTAAATTTGCCTTGGTTTACGTCGTAAATTCCTCCCTGCATTTATATGTCATTGACAACACTTCCCCTGAAGTACATGAAACGTCTAACCTTATTCGTCATTTATCACATCATTTTCTGTAGATATTCAGTTTATTATTATGTTACCTCTGTTTATTTTGATAGCTTGTTTTCCTTAACAAATTCCATTCCTGGAACCTTTAAAAGATAATTTCTTACAAATATTTCTTATTTCCAAATAACATTATCGCCTCTAATGAGCGTTATCTTATTTCCCTATCAACTATTACCACCGTTATTCCTGAAATTCCCTCTGCATTCACCCTTTCCCCAAAATTTTGCTCATACTGCTCACATAGCCTCTGCACATTTCCTTGCCTTTGTTCAATTGTTAATTATTTTGTAAACACAGTTATGATATGGGGATCTTCGTCTTAACGGCTTCCACCTTCCCACATTACTTGAATGTAGTTTATGCTTCCTTTAATCCTACTTTAGTGGCACCTTTGCATTGAAACCTCTTTCTCGAAACACTGAATCGAAGAGCGGTTTGTCACAAGAGCCATTGAAGAGCAAATTAAATGAAGTTATGATATGAAGGAAACCGCTGATTCTCATGTTAAGCCTCGAAATAAGAAAATAAGCGTATAAAAAAAATACTTCTTCAATATTATATGTTCATATCAACTTTCTTACTTCCTGCAATGATGACCTGCAAATGTGTTTAGTATTTTCAAAACGTGGCAAACTTGAATGTTGTATGTATTGAAAACGACGTTTATTTGGTCAACTTCTCCAAATTTGCATAAAAACAATTCGAAATGAAATCATATTAATTTACCTGGAATAATATAAATGTATATCTTCGGTATAAATAGCAATTGCATTACCTGCTTGGTTAGTTTCATGTACAGTCCCTGCCTCAAAACACCATCAAAAGCCATTAGTGAAAGTGGAGGGGATCAGTATATGTTATTGGCGATATGAATACACTTATTCTTAGTATTATTGTCGTTGTTAAAGCCCATTAGATGAACCATGAAATAGATTGGAAATAAGAAAAGGTCTGTTGATAGAATAAGTGACTTAACCTCATTAGTATTTTATTATAAGACTCTTGTCTCAATATCGTCTGAAGGATTTCCTTTGAACCCTTTTACCCCTGCGGTATTTGGAAATAGAAATTTAAAGCAGGTAATATATATGTCCTTATGTGCATTACCCTCGAGTAGTTTACTGTATGTTAGGCAATGAGAAAATTGATAAGACCATTTTCATCTTAAACAACTATCGTAACTGCTGGAAATGTTAATAGTTGAGAATGGTGTTTTTATTCTTTTGGTTAATTCTGATAACCCTTTTTGTTTACAGTAAATATAGTGGAGAACATTAACGAAAATCTGATATTAATGATGAAAATTGGACTTTTACACGACGGTGATTCAGTTTCCTATAAAAGATCACTTCACTTCAGAATGGTTTAGTCTTGAATCAGGTCATAAATAGTCGTTTCGTGAGAACAAACAAAATATTTTCTCAACCTTAATCTTTTCTGAGACCTGAAAACCGATTTCCTTCCAAATCGATGGAAAAGATTTCCTCTTTTGGTTACAAATCAAAATCTACGTCTTGCTTTCCAATCTGACGAGGAACTGAATAACATAAAGTTCAAAGATTCCTTTAAAATTTTGAGGGAATTATTTTTTCTTATAAACTATTGGATTCGACCCGTCAAAGTAATGGATAAATATTTAGATAAATATGGATACATGCACACACATATTCAAACACTAACCCCGCCACCCCCGGCCCCCTCCTAGCTAAAACACGCGTGTTTTGGGCAATTTGCTTGAGATTGTTACTTTTAAAGTGGTTGCCATCAGCGTAACAGAAGATATATGTATATATATATATATATATATATATATATATATATATATATATATATATATATATATATATATATATTATATATATATATATATATATATATATATACAGAGAGAGAGAGAGAGAGAGAGAGAGAGAGAGAGAGAGAGAGAGAGAGAGAGAGAGACTTGTTTTTTATTATATACGAGATGTATTTGTTTAGTATTCTTCGAACGGAGAACATTGATACTGATACTATTTATTTTACATAATTTCTTAACCTCTTGCACACAATATATAAGTTTATTAGATAAAACGTCTTTTTTATACTTATTATTATGTTCTTGAGTGCATTTGCCGTATATGTAATAAGAAAGTAGCAACAGCTTTGACACATGTAAATGTTTCATCTTACCTTGATAATAATATCGTAATGATCAACTTTTTGAGAGTAACCTCGCATGTTACCCATTATTTTGGAAAGGAAAACTAGTTCCAATCCAGTTAGTTTATTATAATCTAGTTTTAATGTTCTGAAGGCCTTTCTCTTGATATTGCTTTTATTCCAAAATGTCAGATGTCAGATCCAATGCCGATTGCTCTGTTGGCCAATATTATTAATACTTATCAGAAACTTATGTTATATATTCTTGCGTACCCGAAATTTTCTTCATAATATTCTAACAACTCCATAATCAAGATCGAAAACAGACCTTTTTCAATTCGACTCTGGAAATGATGCTGGAACATTATCCTATAACGAATTGTTGCGAATTGTTTTTCAAATCTTATCAACGGATGGATGTTTTGATTAGAATTGTATTAACAAATTACATTGAAATCATAATCCTCTGAAGGGCCCGGTCTGACGTCATTCGCCAATGTTCCATTGAATATCAATCCCCAAACATTTAATTTTTGCGTTTAGAATCTGCCGATTATCTGTGCCATGTCAATTATGAAAGGCCGATATTATCGGTTGTATGAAACTCATTATGAAGGCAATTTTAATACACAAAGTATCTTGGGTTTCTTGCAATTAGTTCTTACACCAGAAAAAAAGGCTTAAGTTTGAAAAAGAGAAAACAATATTTTGAATTTTATGAAATAACGTACAGTAAAATGATACAATTATATTCGTCATGATTAATAGGCTCTCATTATTCCTCGTTACATTTTAACGACTCACTTTCATATAGATGGTTTTGAATCCTTCCATATGAATCAAAATTTATCACATAATT
>NC_090728.1:146391939-146406939 GCF_036898095.1 Palaemon carinicauda
TATGCTATTTTCCCAGGTGGATCCTTCGGAGTTGTAGCATCATGCTTTTATCACTAGGGTTGTATTTTAGCTTGTAATAATAATAATAATAATAATAATAATAATAATAATAATAATAATAATAATAATAATAATAATAATAATAATAATAATAATAATAATAATAATAGTGTAATGTTCAATACCTATTGAAAAGGAAGCAGTGATTCCCAGAATACCTTAATCAAGTTTAAAACTTCCGGATCTCAAGTTTCTTCGACAAGAATGGTCAAAGTTTCAGTTGGGGCTTTCATAGGAGGTATATATATTACAGTTTTTCACTGTGGCTATCTGCCATAATATCCAAGGATGCTTGGTTATAGGCCTGCTATCAACCTGGGTAATAAGGATTCAATTGACGCCTCGAGTCACCTTTAATAAATAGCCTTATACTGTCTTGATTACTATGTGTCCGCATATGCAGCTTTTGCAATAGTATCTGTCCTTAATAATATAGTAGCCACTACATCAGTAGTGATTTCTTACGTATGGCAAACCTCCAGTATCAACCATGTCCAACATCTAATCCGTCTGCAGCAGTAATAGCACCTAAATGTCCTTTGAGAGTCTTTTCGATGTCTACTGTATAACAACATGCATCTTCAATGGTATTTTTGACTTTTTAGTTTTATTTTCACAAAGGATCACAATCTTACAAATTGCACTTTTGGCATTTTAGAACCCAAGCTCATAACATGAAAACACCTTTTTCTGGAAAAGCATTTGAATTGTCATACCCTTTTTGGCTGACATCCGTGTATTTACTTGAAAAATACAGCCCCAAATCAATTTATCTGATTTATTTTTAAATAAAAAAAGAGACCTTTTTAATTGAGAGCCAATGTTATTCTGATCTAGGCCAAATTATACTCTACAAATTAATTTCGATAATAAAGGGAACACAAGTTTTCACGTACACTGACATTTGGGGCAGATTGAATATTATATCACCAATTCAATGAAGCCAAACAATGCAAAAGCGAAATGCTATTGTTTTTTTATTGAAAGTACCCTCAATATACATAAAAAAACTGATGCACTATTTATATATGTATTCTTGGATAAATCCACGTATATAATGGCATGTATATATACATCAAGGATTAGTATTGTAAATCTGCATCTGGTATGTGATTGAATATATTAATTGGAAATGGAATAGTAAATTTCATCTATAAAGCTTAAATTATAGGAAGAAATTACATTGTTATCCTCTAATAAACCAACGAATGTCCTGAAATGCACATCAAAGTCCCGGATGTTATTGTATATTTATCTATGCGATTGAATGATTTATACTGAAACTCAAAAACCTTTTATCGATAATTGAATAAATAAAATATTCATTTCCATCACAAAAATATTTTGTTTAATTTTTCACCTTTTGTATCTGCAATTTAGTGCACAAAAGCTAAGAGAAAAATGTTACCACGTTTGACATATCATAGAGATGTCGAAAAGATAACATTTTGAAAACGAGAAGTTTTGGAATATCGCAAAAGAAAAGAAAAGAAAAAAAAGGCAAAATTTAGCCTTCATTTTAAGTGACATTTGCAAAAAAAATTGTAAAAAAAAAATTCTGATGTTTATTTACATATAAAATATGATCGTATAACCTATTCAGGAGACGAGAAATTCGTTTCACGACTCGTGGTGAATAATCAGATAGTTTTAGACGCTTTGGATTTCATATTTAATCCGCAGAAGTAACAGGAGATTTTTTTGCGAAACAGGATTCAATCCATTAAAAAAGGAAACGGGTAATCTCTATCGTCCTCTCTTTAGTTTGGTTTCAAAGGAAGTAAAGAAGCGTTAGAGTAGAATTAATCTCCTACAAACCAGTTGGAATTGATTTTCCATTTCCTTCACTCCTTCGGGGTGAAAGTGGATCAAAGGCAAGGATATGGTTGACAATTCTTTTGTCTCGATGGAATTGTTATATATATATATATATATATATATATATATATATATATATATATATATATATATATATATATATATATATATATATATATATATATATATATATATATTAATAAATATCACCCACGAATGGCATTTAATGCCGAATTCTATCTTGGGAATATATATCCACTTGGAATTCACTTTATGGTAACAGCTTCTGGCCGGGTGGAGATTCGAACCTCCACCTGTGCGGCTGGAAACTATGCCTACAGTGATTCGGTAGAGTCACTGTAGGCATAGTCTCCACCTGGCCAGAAGCTGTTACCATAAAACGAATTCCAAGTTGATATACATTCCCAAGATAGAATTCGGTATTAAATGCCATTCGTGGGTGATATTCACATTGATTGAAATCACGTGTGCTTGTGATATATATATATATATATATATATATATATATATATATATATATATATATATATATATATATATATATATATATATATATATATATATATATATATATATATATATATATATATATATGCGTGTGTTTACGTTAATAGCGTGTCTTTACAAATATACATATTTATTATAGACTACACACAAAAATATGGAAAATACAAATCATACTAATGGTAATATGTATATGTACAAGAGGAACAGTTCGTAAATGGGATTCACTATGAAAATAATACTTGATTATTTTAGTGTTTCCGAAAAAAGGAAAATTAGAACACAGAAATTTTATACTGCTAATTATTTTGAAAGATTTAAATTTTTTTAAATTTTAAAAACTATTGCGCTAATAACTGGATTGCAGTTTGATTTTACCAAATTAACAACAAAATTCTGCTTTTCTCATCCAAACAGCGAGGCTCCAATCACTCTTTTCCCATTAACAGTTTTTTTGTGTTTTTTTTTTTTTTTTTAAATTCAAAATAAACTTGAGTGAAAAACCGTGTTCAATAATCCTCAGTTTAATAAGGAATATATTTGTTGAAACATTTTGGCTACTATGTTCCGTGAAGCTAATGTCCTCCAAAATCTTTGAACTAATTTTACATTTTACGAGGGTGAATATCTCATCATTATCAGAATTGGTCTATAGGGTTTTTTTGGAATATTCATAACTACTTCATAGTATTTATTGTTGTGAAGAAAATACACATAACCATATTATGAAAAGGAATATGACAAACAATGCTTAGAAGGCGTTCCTACTCAATGTCCTAATAATCTAAAACTCTAAACATCTTAATGGAATTCTCAAACACTTTTCTACTTGATGTTACCCACTAGGAAATATGCTAACAAATATGAATAAAATAACAAAATATTATATCATAATAATCAAATACCCAATTTGTGTCAGTGCTTTGAAAATGCCATTTACTTCTCGATTTAAGGAGAGAGAAAAAAAAAAAGAAAAAAAAAATATTCCTCACGCACGACATATACTGGAACAAACCGGATCTATTTTTGTGATTAGTTTGAAAATCAACAACCAATAATAATTGCAATCTTTCTATCGAAAACAAAAATAAAAGATTAATATACTTCACTGTGTGCAGAATCTCGTAATATTCGAATGGTCAAAAAAATTAGTATTCTTTGACCTCATTTATTTTTTTCATTAAGAACAATAACATATTAAATGAGCTGAAAATTTTTACAACACGAAACGTAAAATAAATATCTTGCCAATATATAATCACCTTTTTCGTTTCAGAAAACCAATTCTTTTACTCAATAATAGTGTCTCCGCGAGTTGTGCTTTTATTCCTTTTGGGAGGCCCGATCCATTTCGCTATGTACCATTGTAGTCTACAATAGAATTAAGATTTATCACCCAGATGGCAAATCCCAAATGGAAACGGTTAGAAGTGGATATTCCGTAGGATCCTCCCCCACACCAAAAGGGCATATAAATCAGCAGAAAAGATTGGGAAAAAATTGAGATCACTCTGGGGCCCTGAATATTGAATCCGCCCCAGAGAAGTTTTATTTGCCATTTGGATAAGAAAATATATTTAAATTATTCGTGGATGAAAGAAATGATAATCTAATAACAATTTACTAAGAAAACAAATCAATTGTTTATGAGGAATTCCCTTCTGAAACACCAAGCCCAAGACTATTAAGAAATTGTTCTTGATTATTTCCGCAAGTTTTATATGAAAGTATTCTGCATATGCATGACCCTCATTCAAATAATGATTAAAGATTCTGAGACTGCTCTCTAACCACAGGTTAGTCTCTTGTGGATGTTTTTAATATATCTTCTTTCAAGGCCATCAAAAATATGTATTCATATATATATATATATATATATATATATATATATATATATATATATATATATATATATATATATATATATAAATATATATATATATATATATATATATATATATATATATATATATATATATATATATATATATATATATATATATATATATACAGACATTATATTGAAAACTTGTTCTGTACTCTAGGCACATGAAGAGGAGAATAAACAGACACGAAATCAAGTGCAAGTGATATGTCATTTTTATCACACACTTTAGCTTGCGAATTTCTGTAACTTGAACTAACATTTGTATTTTGTTTTAAGAATATATATATATATATATATATATATATATATATATATATATATATATATATATATATATATATATATATGTATATATATATATATATATATATATATATATACACACACACACACACACACACACACATATATATATATATATATATATATATATATATATATATATATATATATATATATATATATATATATATATATATATATATATATATATTCCTGATATTTGTCCTCCATTCTCTGGAGATTAGTACGGATGGTTGTTGTTTTATAAATTTGTTAAAGATTATCTTGACAACTATCAAAACAAAGGCATCGAATAAGAATTAGATATATGTCGATGTTTCATAACCACAAAAAAAAAAAAAAAAAAAAAAAAAAAAACAGTTTGGCAGAACTTTATATAATCTTTTCCTTTAATAATTCATCACATATAAAGCGTAACATCCCAAATGGCGGTTATATCATACATTAGAATGAAGAGAGAAATTTAAACTAATTCTGAAGAATTAACTTCTGGAGAAATGCATTCTATATAATGTCAGATTTAATACAATTGAAGTCGTGTCGTTTAAAACTCTATGTAAAGATACAAATATTAAGTAAAAAAATACTCGGAATAATTTCATTATTTCACAATCAAAAATACTTTTAACGAGGAAGTGTAGGAAATATTGCATTTTTTTTTTTTTTTATTAAAAACATTCGACACCAAAAGGTTGGCAATTTTCTTCAACAATATGTTTCCGTTGATGTAAATAATAACAGGAACATTCTTAATATTCCTTTATTATTAGTTATGATTTGAAATTGAAAAGTAAGTTTAATAGCAAAATATATAATATAATATATATAAAATAATTTAATGATGTCACAGGCCATTGTATGAAATCTCCCACATACGTTGACATCAAAGCCCCTTTCATCTTTCCAGTTACTTAATGGAATATGGAATTGATAACGAACAAATAGCAGCAAAGACGATTATTATTATTATTATTATTATTATTATTATTATTATTATTATTATTATTATTATTATTATTATTATTATTATTATTGATGATGTTGTTGTTACTTGCTAAGCTACAAACCTTGTTGAAAAATCAGGATACTATACGCCCCGGATCTCTAACAGGGAAAATAGCCCAGCGAGGAAAGGAAATAAGGAAAAATAAAGTATCTAGAACAGTGACAACATGAAAATAAATATTCCAGTTTAACATTTTTTTTCAGATGTGAAAGATTGACTATCAACCATTGATGTTTTTGGTCTTGTATGCCACACGCTGCCTTTGGTTTACTTTCACAATTGATGACATTTCGAAAACATTCATAATTTGATTTCAACTCGCAAAATGAAGGGTATTGATAGTATCTGAAATCCAAAACAAACGGATTGTTTCCTGAGTATTTTGTTTCCTAAAATATCAATTTCATCAAAAGATAGAAAAGTTGAATTCAGCTCTATTCACTAACACTTTTGTTCCAAAAATACTAACTATCGCAATGGTAAATAAAATCATAAACTCATTACATTTAAATATTGTAACTGGCATAGATAGTTTTGTATTCATAGTTATAGTTTTTATTTAGTAATGTAACATGGAAGAAGAATTTGAAGAATTACTATAAAACTATTTCCCGTAAATGATCTAACACTAAAATAAAAACAAAAAGTGAAGCCTTTTAGTTCAAAATATGAGAAGGCAAAATTCTTTTTGATCATTGAATAAAAAATAAGTTACATTTAATAAATAATGATCATTCAACTTTTGACCTTAAACGCTATAAGCTTTCAAACACTAAAGCATAGATTTATCTAATCCATAGTCAGTCAGCATCAAATGTTTTCGGTGTTTTTCTATTATCAGAGATTTTTCAAAGTCTAGACTGAGGTCGCACAGAGGGAGGCTGTTATTTTTATTGCTCTTCTTTGCATGATGTTTGTGAGTACAAAGTTCATTCAATGGAATTTGCCATATAGCAAAATATAGAACATATTCATTTGCATAAACATGTAATGAAATAAGGTACAGTGCCATTCACATTAAGAAAAAATAAGCATAAAATAAATATTTTCGTAATTTTTTTCCTAAAATATATTGCTGAAAAAATCAAAGGTCATAAAAGGATGAAAATACATTGCCATCACTGATTGATGATCGAAAAGATATTGACCTATATCTATGTTTACTTCTACAACGGAGTACTAGAGGCATCGCGTGTCCAAAATAAGGAATATATTTTCCTTGTTTTCTTTTTTTTTTTTTTTTTTTTTTTTTTTTTTTTTGGTGTGTGTGTGTGTGTGTGTGTGTGATTCCAGAAATTGGAAAAAGAAAACTTGAATAAATAACAAGAAGAGAAATGAGGTAGACTAGTATACACACACACACAAACACCCGAACACACTTACACTATGATATTGGGGAGATTTGTGACGATGAAAAAAAGGAAGTTGAAGATATGACTGCAAGCAATTTGCTTTCAAGAATTTTCAGGCCAAGAAACCAAAGAAGATTAATTTAAACTATTGAAAAGTTATGGATTATGATAACCACTCAGACAGTGGAATTGAAACTGTTAGGGAAAGTAAAGTTGCCGAATAGTGGAAAGTTGAATGAATAAAGATATGACGATAATATGATTAAATTGCAAATCGTGAAGGGAAATGTCCGCCAGATTCTATTGAAACGGTGTAAACAGGAAACAAGAGATTACAATAAAACATAAGGCATAATAGGATACTTGTCACCCCACACGTGTCTTTTTATGCCAGTCTATACCCGCAAATTTCCTTAGCTCGTAAATCCATCGTCTTCTCTTCCTTATACACAAACACACACCCATGTAAGTATATATATATATATATATATATATATATATATATATATATATATATATATATATATATATATATATATATATATACATACATATATATATATATATATATATATATATATATATATATATATATATATATATTTATATATATATATATATATATATATATATATATATATATATATATACATATATATATATACATATATATATATATATATATATATATATATGTATATATATATATATATATATATATATATATATATATATGTGTGTGTGTGTGTATATATATATATATATATATATATATATATATATATATATATATATATATATATATATATGTGTGTGTGTGTGTGTGTGTATATATATATATATATATATATATATATATATATATATATGTGTGTGTGTGTGTGTGTGTATATATATATATATATATATATATATATATATATATATATATATATATATATATATATATATATATATATATATATATATATATATACGTATATATACATTATTATTATTATCATTAGAGAGAGAGAGAGAGAGAGAGAGAGAGAGAGAGAGAGAGAGAGAGAGAGAGAGAGAGAGAGAGAGAGAGAGACCTAATACGTGCTAGGATAAGTGGGAAAGGTGTACCATAAGGATCTTGATATTCAGGGAAGGCGAGAAAGCCTTCAGGACAGAAGCGACATTTATATGATAGAGCCGAGGGGTACCCACCACCCACTACCCACTACCCAGGGATGAGGTATTACTTATGCGGTGCTGACAGCCATGGATGTTTGAAAGGTATTAAAGCTGCCGACGCTGTTATTCAAACCAAGACGGATTTTGTTAAGAGATACTGCTTTGGAGTTTCATAGAAGTTACCACCGGTGAGGAGGGACACTCTAGAAGAACAGCGAATTTTTAGCATATTTAATAAAATTTTCATTTAAGTGGGACCTGTATAATACATGAAATTACTGTTGCTTAATACAGATTAAAATCCTGGAAAGCTTCCAAGATAATGGTTAGCAAGTCCTGTTTCGAACTTCTAACAAGCAAACTTCATGTCTTCAAGCACTATGGCCTCTGTGCTTCTTTCATAAGCAAATGCTCAATGAAAGACTGTGTTGTCTTTCGCACGTTTTCCAGAAAATTGTCTTTCCTTGTGTTTCTTGACTCTTTTTTTTTTTTTTTTTTTTTTTTTTTTTCCTTTTTTTTCCACAGGTTTTATTAACCAGCAAAGAATTCCTACAGATTTCCATCTGTTGCCAGACCAACGAAAACTGGACAACATAAATTTTCCGACAGAGACTTCACTGGAGTCTGTCCGTCATCTCTCATCTCAAAAGCTTTTTCTTATCTAAACAGAAACCAAACATGCAGAAAGACGTCTGTCTGGCATCTGATATTTCTGCTGCTTCTCCTGGTCATCGTCTTGTTATTTTTCTTTTTTTCTTCTGTCTCAGTGTTTTCTGCTTTTCTGTCACATGGTGATCTCCTTGGTTTATCTACGATATCCCCCCCCCCTTCTCTCTCTCTCTCTCTCTCTCTCTCTCTCTCTCTCTCTCTCTCTCTCTCTCTCTCTCTCTCTCTCTCTCTCTCTCTCTCTCGATTTAATTTTTATGCATTAAATGACATATAACACATTGTTACTTCACAAACAAATAAATACTATTGCCAGTAGGAATATTATTCGTTATACGTACTGAAAATTGAAGATGCAAAGTTAATTGTTGTCTTAAGGAATCAGTTTCTTCAAATATGGATTACTTAGATTATTACAACATTTAAAATGAAGCTATTTTAAATTCTAACTTACCACATACTGACCCATAAGCATGCTATCTATCGGAAATACAGACGAGCGTACAGATATTTATATATACATACATCCAAGCATGATTTTGTTGTAGATTCAATATTAAAAACTTTACTTATTGAAATCTATCACTTATCGAATGAAAAGAAGAAAAAGAACAAGAAAAAAGATGAAGGAAAAGAAGAAAGGGAAAAAAAGGAAAGAGATACTATACTTCGTTAATTGATTGAAAACTTTTAATCCGTCTTTCAAATCTCCTTTGAAAGGATATGTCGTTCGGAATATCCATAACTGATTTTATTTTGATAAACTTTAAGAATTCAGACGGAGTGAGATAAAAATAGCCAGAGAAAAAGAACATCCCGGTTGAATATGATTTCGGTAATGGTGTACAGTTGGCTTCATTAATTCAGGTACACTTCACGGGAAGCTAAAGAGACGTCAGTGTACCGGAATTAGTGAAGGCAACTGTACAAACTAAAAGGCAACTCTATGATACTTGGAAAATAGAGAGATCAGTTTCAATTTTCCTGTAACAGATCTGTTTTTTCCCCTAAATTTTTAAGCTTTATTATCACTTATCAGTGTTTCCCCAAGTGATATAAGACGTATGAGTAATCTGTTTCTAAAGATTGTGTCAAGTTATCCTTTCAGCGACTGTGATAATCGAGTTGGAAAAAAACAATCCAAGAATTTCCTTAGTGTGATTAGTTTAGTTACAAATATTTCTCTTCATTTTCTACTTCCTCTCATGGATGCAAAAGCTAAGTTTAACTACCGAAGTACTTTGCATAACTGTCTTTAAACACACGTCAGTGACAATAATACATTACATTACGGGCTGTAATATTACAAGAGAGCATGTCTGGAAAGAGGGGCCAAGCAATCTACAAGAAGCCAATCTATAAACTATGATGGACACAGATCCAAAAATTCATCGACCACTATTGAGTCTTTTAACAAATTACAAATTCTATTACCTAATAATATCTTATTCCTTCTTAACGACAGAAAGACAGACAGACCTTAAGGACTTAAATAATATGAATAGTTCACGGCTGATATGATGTTCACACGTCTTGAGGACGAAAGCCTGTTAAGGGAGAAGATAGAGAGAGAGGCAGAGAATTAGATGACGAGATAAGGTAAAGGATGATATTGTGAGAAGAGGTTTGGTGGAAGAGGATGCCTTTGACAGAACGCACTGGAAAGGACGCATCAAGCAACCGATCCCTTAATGCAGGGATAACGGTGGGAAAGAAGAAACCATCTCAAGGTAATACTTGAAATTAAACTGGAATGTGATAATGCAATTGCAAAATCTATGATAATGTTGCAGACTCCGAACGTTTACTTAACCAGCTTCGTGGACGATTAAAAGTCGTTGGCACTCTCATGCAATGGCGTACGTGACACATACCCTTAAGGCGAACTTTCGAATTTCAGCCTTTAGGAAATATCCAATTTTCTAGTAATGTTAAAGATCAGAGACATCCTAAGACGTGTTTATTTATGCTTAAGGTTCTAAGAGATAGATTTTCTGCACATTTTACAGGATTTGTTACGCTTATTTAGTGCCTTACATACACCCTTATCATGTATGGGGCAGCATGTTACTAACAGAATACCTTCTGATGTGCAGTAAAACTTGGTTTGTAAAGAATTTAAAATCTCCTGTGAATCATTTAATAAATTCTAGATTGACTGATTAATTCATTTGAAGTTTTCTGGCATCCTGACATCGAAGGTCATTGACGCCGATTATGACAATAAATTCTAGACACAAATTGCCAAAGGACTCGGTAACTCAGGCTTATCGAATCCTTGTTAGCATTGGCTTTGTTACTAAATTCTAGCATTTATTAGGTAAAGGAAAATTGAACGAACAAGCTAATGTAGTCTTCGTCTGTAGGTTATTTGAAAGGAAGCTTTTGAACTTGGTGTTTCTGTTTTAGCCACGTCTAATTTAAGGTTTGAAGGCCACTCATGAATGGCAGGCAAGGGACAGTGACATTGTCCTAGCAAGCAGGACAATGCCCTAGAGATTGACCATATCTACATATGATTAGTGCTCAAGGCCAAAGCTAAGGCTTTGACTAGGGAGGACCAGGCAATGGCTGCTGATGACTCACCAGGTAGACCTATAGGCTCTCCCAAAGCCGCCATCCTTAGCTCACATGGATGGTAAGGTTACAAACACAAAAGGGACTAAAGTGTTTGAGCGGGACTCGGTCCCAGACCGAGATGTTACCAAAAAGTCAAAACAACCCTTGACTTGATTGAATGCAAGCAGAGATGTATTTATTGATAAAGTATTCAAGTCTTAGGAAAGGAAAGAAACAGTCAATTTTTTGGGTAGCTATAGTCAAGTATTTAACGAGAAATGTTATTGTATATCTATCTCTATGACGAGAAACATTACTGTTTATTCATGTCATTAATGAAAAACCTTTTTGGTCAAATACATCGTTTGTCTATTGAAATCTAAGGCAACAAACAATATTGTGGAGACCTATCTAAGTTTATAACAACAAATCTATGACGAGAAACGATATTTTGTATCTAACTCTATAGTGAAGACGCTATGCTCAGAAATATCATTGTATACTCAAGTCTTTGGTGAGAAATCTATGACAAGAAACATTGATGTGTATTGTAGATTTTGGTGACATATTTATGGTCAGAAACCCTACTTCATATCTAAGTCTTTGTTAAGAAATTTATGGTCAGAAACGATATCATACATTTTTCTATAGTGAGAAACATTTTGGTGTATAAAGTCTCAGGTGAGAAGCATCGTTCATTCTAGTCTATGCCAGAAAAAAAAAAAAAAATAGTTTGTGGGTAGTTACGCTGGAAACCACCGTCTTGAATAATTGGATCTTTTCGTTTGCGATACAGTACTATCCGGATTGCCGTTCATTGCAGCAATACTGAGTAAAAGTATGATTACGATACGTTTCGCCGACGGCTTTCCTACGATGCTGGAAACTAATGTCTGTTTCCCGATATTAAAAAGAAAATCAATGTGATAGGGAGACTCGTGTAATTTCTCCTCCGTTGAAGACGCTGGAAGGAGGATAAGTTTTTACCCAAATTGGTGTCTGTGTGTGTGTGTGTGTGTGTTTGTATGTGAGTATGTGGTTGCAAATTACTTTTGAACAGCCAAGCTTAAAAAAAAAAAAAAAAATAATCGAACATTCAGTATTAAGCAGCCATCTTGAAATGATCAAACTATTTTAAAGGTCGTTTCTAAATCAAAGGTGAAGGTCGCGTATTTCTACTGCTTTAGATATTTAATACTTATTAATCAATACAAAAATTTTCTAAAGATAAATTGGTCAAGCTTAGCCCTTCAAGGTCAAATATGTAGCACACAGACATTTGTACAATAACAAAATACCATAGTAATTGTTAATGATATTGTAATGAGTTCATTTATTAGTGAATAATCTTGGAGGATGTAAGCCTTCTACAAAATTACTTGTCTTTCTTTTTTATCGGTAAACCAAATAGTAATTTCATATCAAGCATTACTACTTTCTATATTAACTGCAGAAATGAAAGTCCTCTGCTTAATACATGGTGTCACGAGACTTTGCAAAATGAGAAACGATGATATCAGGTAGGATATTGGCAACGAAAGCATCCTGGATCTGATAGATAAAGGTTAACTACGATGGTTTGGGCATGTTAAGAGAATGGGGGATGGTAGATTCCTAAAGCAGTTCCTGGATTGGTTACCTGCTTGTATTGCTAACAGGGGTTCAACCATTCGTGAGGTTGAGCGGCAAGAAATATACTTGAATAGAACTGACTGCAAAGGATTCTGTAATTCTGCGCAAGACGACTGACAAGCTTTTAACTTGCCTAGCGTCTGGTGAGGTGAAAAGGTTATATATATATATATATATATATATATATATATATATATATATATATATATATATATATATATATATATATATATATATATATATATATATATATATATATATATATATATATATATATATATATATATATATATATATATATATATATATATCAATTTATGCTAATTTGATGTAAATTTAGAAGCGAAAGTAAATTCATGTGCTACAGTTATAAATAGTAAGTACTGTATATCTGATCATCTTAATGTATTCGAATTTCATATTAAATTAAAGTCTGTAAACCGAGATGTTATATTTTCTTTTTCAAAATTAACTATGATTAAAATGACCATAAGATTCTCAGTATTTTCTTTTTTCCTTTCTTTCTTTGTTGATTAGAATTACCACAAAAGAAAAGATCATAGCTTTTGATATCGAATTTTAAAAGGTGTACCATGTAAATCAAAAATTATTATTAGTGAGTATTACATAAATGTTTTTATCCAATCTCTGTTTTCTATTTTCTCCAAAGCAGGAAACTTCAACACAATAATTCCATTTTCTGTGATCCGAGGATATGAACATTTCCTATTGAAATGACATGAAAATGAAGAGCATTTTCTTAATGATTATTCCAAGATTACTTTCTTCACGGCCCTTTCGAAGGGAGATCTCCCTTCCACGGACTTTAAAGAACTAGTGGGACTAAGACTAATATTTACAACCTAAATTAATAACCACCGAGACAGGTTTTATGTCTTCTATTTTCTTTTTCTTTTAACGATTATATCGTGAATCGCAAAACGCAAGGCCATTGCAACCTCAAATATGAAATATATCACGAAGGGGAAAATTGACTTGATATGAAAAGTATTTCCCACAGAAAAGAAAAACCTCTTATGTTCATCCATCGTTGGGAGATTCCGCCTCTCGTTTTATCATCGGTAATTGAAGACTCAAACGTTGGGCGTCCCGAAGAGTTTATCAATCTTTTTCTTGATAAGAGACTCGAGGATACGCAACTATTGATAGTTTTTATTCAGCATTGAAAGGCGGAAAATTAGCACATGTTTCATGGGATGAGTGTGGGTGTTTTCAAATTTTCTGTATACAAACGAGAATCTACATTTAACCCCGTCCATGAATACATAAAAATAGAAACACGCGCAATTGCACACACGCAAACTCATCCATATAATCACACAAACTATCTCTCTCACAGAAACACACACGCACACACATCTATCTATCTATCTATCTATCTCTCCATCCATATATATATATATATATATATATATATATATATATATATATATATATATATATATATATATATATATATATATATATATATATATATATATATATATATATATTAAAGTCAAAGATTATCTTAGGCTAAAGATTTTTTTACGAGAATGAAGAATAAATGGTAATCAAAATATTTTCATAATGTAAATGTCTTCAACTTTATTCCTTCTGTAAATATTTAATCTTTATCAACACTTGATGAAATTAAATTTTAGTAAAAAATAAGACAAAACTCATGACACTAGATAATTCTGACATGTTACTTTGATGTGACCACCTACGACATAAGATGCAGTAGGCCTAATGCTTGAAACCCATCTACACGATATTCTTCACCGTGGCTATTTTGGTTGCTCATGTATTATTATTATTATTATTATTATTATTATTATTATTATTATTATTATTATTATTATTATTATTATCAGATAAGCTACAACCCCATATGGAAAAGTATGATGCTATAAGCTCAAGGACTCCAACCGGGAAAAAGAGCCAAGTGAGGACATAAGGAAATAAACTACAAGAGAAGTAATGGACAATTGAACTATAATGGTTTGACAACAGTAACAACATTA
>NC_090728.1:146436939-146455398 GCF_036898095.1 Palaemon carinicauda
CACGTCCGTCGTTATCCTTCTGCTAGTAGCTTGCCTTATTGAGACGGATTTTCCCTACGCTCTTTTCATCAACCTGCATCTTCGTCATGTCGCTACCTTCGGCCTCGCCTTCTTCTGGAAAGTTGAGTACAAGGTTCCAGCATTGTTTGATTAAGCTCTGACCGTAAAGTAAATTTTACTTTTCGATATATTTGATGTTTTGTGGCAGAGCTGTGCCTCGACCGGACCGGCCATTTTATGGCGTCGCTGTTGTTTTGCATGCCTTATTTAGATAGCCTCAACAGCGTTTTTCCGGCCTCATTAACTAATCGATACTATTAGTTATTTAGTCTTCATAGCTAGGAACTTTTATATCGTGTTTTGACGCTTTATTATCGGTCATCGACTGACCCCATACCAGTTGGCTACTATAGCCCCTAGGCCAGAGCGCCTATATCAGTGTTCATGCATGATATTTATCAGTGATCCTAGGCTTACTTATGAAGATAGTGGCATTATTTTACAATACTATTGACTGTGATGCAAATGTTTTCGCCTTCAGGGACCATATAAGGGACAGGTTAGATAGTGTGTCTTTCTAACCTAGCCTACAAGTAGGACCCCTATATGCTTCCTTCATCCCATGCCTTAGGGCATCCCCTCTGTGTAGCCTTGCTCCCCCTACCACGTAAGGGAATCAAGCTCATATCAGAGTATTATATCGCCTCTCTGCCCTCCCTAAGGGAATGATCCCCCCTTAGGGCTGCGTCCGAGAATGAGGAACGGCTAGTCCTTCCTCTATTGCTGGGGCTAGGTTTCCGACCTTTCCTGCAATAGCCATACGTCTTCCATCCTTCTTAGTTCAGGATGTAACATCCCTGCTCTAGGTTAGGTTTTGGAGGGGTTAGTTCTGTACCTTGCTGAAACGATACCCATGCACCGTTTTCAGACAAGCTGCCTTACCTTAGGCTAGGGAGTGTCCTCCCTTCCTCGGTGGCCGCTCTGGTACAGAACCTCCTCCACAGAAGACCCTTCTCTTCTCCCCTACCCACCTATCTCTTGTATGGCCTAGCCTATACTTAGGTTAGTCTATACCCATCTGTCCCTTGTCCTAAAACTCCTCCTTAGGGTGGAGTGATAGGGCTACCTTGAGCTCCTGTGTGCAGTCCGCTCTGGTACATATACCCTTCATAGTGTCCTATGGGGTTAGCCACTGGATGCATTCTGTCTGCAGGGGTTCCCCCCCCCCCCCCCGCTCTTGGGTGTCCCCTAGCCCTCCCTTGGGCTACCTTAGCTCCCGGTCCTCTGCGGCCCCTGCTTCTGGGTGATAGGGCTAGCCTCTATCATGGGTACACCCACTCAGGTGGGATGTCTGGGGGTTCGTGGCCAGACCCCTACATCCCTCCTTCTGTCTCTTTCACTATCCTGGTGCCGGTCCCTTGCCGCCTCCACTGTCGGTGATACCCACCTCCTACCTTGGTGACTTATCCCTTACCCCCTGGGCCGCCAGTCCTCCGTGTGCCGGGGGACTGCCGCCTGCCGCCTGCCGCTGGCATCCAGCCGATGGCCTTCCCTCTTTCCTCATAGCTTGGTCGTCCGTCCACCGGCCGGCCCCCGGAGTGCCGGCATCCGCCGCCGGCAGTCCGGTTCTGCTATAACCATCCTTGTTCCTGTCACCAAGCCGGCAACTTCTGGCTGCCGGAGCCGCCGCTCCCCGCCGGTGTGCCGCCGCTGTGCCGCCGGCCGCCACCCTGGTATTACTCTTGACTTCTATATTGTCTTCCCTAAATGCCAGAAACTCTGCTGGAGCGGCCTCCGACGTTCCGGCGGTCTGCCGGAACCTTCCGGAGGCGTCAAGGCGACTTGCACCCCCTTCTACTAGCTATCATCTGATATTGATAGCCCTACACTGCAACCAGATGACTTGTTTACGTAAATGGATCGGTATTTTATTACCGTTCTATTAGTAATCATGCTGTTTCCTTGCATATCACAGATTTCCAGCATGCTATGTGTATCTTAGCACGGCTGGTTGCCGGAAACCGTTACCCTATGGGAGCTTCTAGTCCCCAATTCTGGAACTGAGTGGCCTCAGTCCCAGCCTTATATCCTTGACAATTTCCAATAGAGTTCCCACTGCCCTACGGGCATTCTATATTGAATTCTATCCTGTGCCTTTGGTCACTTCGGATTGTCCATGGATGAAGGTTACGGTAACCAGCCGGGCGAGATACACGGAGTATGTACCTATCCTCTCTCAGCCCTCCTCTGTGCATCACACCTATTGTCAAGTTAAAATTAATGATTAATATTTAACTTTAGTTTAAGAGTCATTCTTATGACCCCCCCATACTCATATTCTCTTTCTTTTACAGGAGGAGCAGATGAAGTGTGACCACGGCTTCTGTGCAGTGAAGCGCCCGCACTTCTACGGGCATACGGCGTGTAGGACCCACGCCCCTTGTGCCAACAAGAAAGGGGATCTGAAGTTCTGGGACCCGCAGAACTGCACGGTCTGCCAGGATCGCCTAGTCGATGCCTTTCATAACCCTCCCTCAGCGGAGATCAGGGACGCTTCTCGGGATAAACTACGCAAGTGGGTGCGTGGCTTCCAAAAGAACGCCACTGGACCATACCTGGCCACTGAAGAAATGAGGGCCCTACTGTTCCCAAAGGCCTCCCTTGATTCTGTGGTACCCAAAGACCAGATCCCTACCGTCCAGATCACGGTGGAACCAGACGTAATCATGGCCCAGTCCATGCACGAGTGTCGCCTGGATTCCGAGAACGATAAACACATGTCGGAGGACACGGAGAAGACCCTCATGGCCCAAGGCGCGGAAGATGAAGAGGACCAGGTGGAATACGCCGAGTCGGAGCAGGAGGTCGCTCCGCCTTCCATCAACGCCCCTACTTCTACACCGACGGAAGTGTCTCTCCCGTCTACCTTCGCTACCCCGGAACCCATCCCATCCGCCCAAGAGATGTTCCGGATGATTAAAGCCATTATGGATGACAGACTTAAAGAGACTCACAAGTTCATCAGGTCCATGGGAGGGTCCAAAGAACCGAAGAAGATCTCGGTTAAGGACCTCCCTGCATGCTCACATACCAACCCTTGGAAGTATGCCGAGCATATGGTTATCGCGACCGGCAGGATCTTTATCAGCGATAAGATCGGCACGGTCCCCCTGGAAGATGTGGAGTTCTTCCCGAACTTTGAGGCTTACCCGGACTGTTACGTCCGGCTTTGTTCTGAACCTGCCTCTAAAGAGGAGACCGAACCCAAGGAGGTGATAGTGTTCGATCTCTCGAAGGCTCAGGCTATGCTAGCCACCGCATTCAAAAGTAGAGGTTTTACCTGCTCTAAGCTTCCGGCCCTGAGCAAGAAGCACCCTACTTACGTCGCACCCGACGATGCAGTCCTTCCCTTCACGGAAAAGGCCTTCGCTGCGTGCCACAAGGCTGTGGAAGAAGGAAAACCCCGCCCTACACTGGAGGAGTGCAGACCCTTCTCCATAGTAACTCCCCTCGACACTCTACACTGAAAGGATATCCAGCATACCTTCGTGGTGGGAAAGCTAGATCCTGACGTAGCCGGACGTCAGTTTAACGAAGACCTCCCGAAACTCAACGACCATCTCCTTCGTCGGGAACAAGATACGAAGGAAAGGCTCGCAGCATCCATGTCCCACCAGGTACAACTTGATGTCATGGCTGGTGACACCAGAGTCCCAGACCACTACATGGTACTCGCCAAATCCCACATGGCGACTCTGGTGAAGGACTTGTACCACTTCATGAAGGCTCGGAGAGCCTGTCGAGAATTCGTGTTCTCAAGTGCCACTGTGAAACACGAACCCCGGAGGCTGATTTCCTCCAACATCTGGGGTAAAACCTCTTCCCCTCCGATCTCGTGAAAGAGATCACTGACAAGGCTGCCACTGAGAATAGGAACCTTCTCAATAAGTGGGGCATGTCAAAAAAGAGGAAATCCTCTCAGGACGATGGCCCTCAACCTAAGAGGAAACCCTCCAAGCAAAACCCCCAGCAACGTCAACAGTGACGACAGTTTCCGGGACCCGCTACTCCCCAAGTGGCTGCTCAGCCACAACAGACCTTTCAGTTGGTCACCCAACCGGTTTTGTCCTAGTCAACGGTTTTCACCTCTGCCTTTGAGCAACGGACAACTACCTTTCGTCCCAAAGGTAGAGGCTCAAACAGGGGTGCAAGCAGAGACGCATCTCGCCGCCCCTCCAGAGGCAGAGGAGGAAGGGGAGCTAGCGGCCAAGGCAGTAAGCCCTCGGGATACCAGAAGCAATGAAGTGCTTCCGGTGGGAGGAAGACTCCGCCAATTCCAGGATCGTTGGACCTTCGAGCCCTGGGCACACAGCATCGTCAAGAAAGGTCTAGGCTGGAGTTGGACTCAACCACCCCCAACCTTCCAGCAATTCTTCCAACGATCAACCCCCCTTCTGGAAGAATATGTCCTAGATCTCTTGAACAAGAAGGTGATAAGGAAGGTAAAGTCCACCAAGTTCCAAGGGAGACTGTTTTGCGTCCCCAAGAAAGACTCCGACAAACTCAGAGTCATTCTGGACTTATCCCCCCTCAACAAGTTCATAGCGAACGATAAGTTCAAGATGCTGACTCTTCAACAGATAAGGACACTTCTGCCTCGAGGTTCTTACACGGTCTCCATAGACCTGGCGGATGCCTACTGGCACGTTCCAATGAACCATCACGCTTCCTCCTACCTAGGATTTCGACTCCAAAGGAAAAGCTACGCCTTCAGGGCCATGCCCTTCGGCCTCAACGTGGCCCCTCGGATCTTCACAAAGCTGGCGGACGCCATAGTACAACAGCTCCGCCTCCGAGACGTCCAGGTGATGGCCTACCTCGACGATTGGCTAGTCTGGGCTCCATCGCCCGAGGATTGTTTAAAATCCTGCAGCAAAGTCACCCAGTACCTAGAACACCTGGGATTCAAGATAAACGTGAAGAAATCTCGCCTCTCTCCAGCTCAGAAGTTCCAATGGTTAGGAATCCAGTGGAGCCTTCAGTCACACCGCCTTTCCATCCCCCAGAAGAAAAGGAAGGAAATAGCAGGGTCTGTCAAGATCCAAGCGGATCTCAAGACACCAGCAGGAACGAGTTCTAGGCTCTCTACAGTTCGCCTCGGTGACAAACCCGGTGCTTCGTGCACAGCTAAAGGATGCCGCGGGAGTCTGGAGACGTTCTGCATCCATCGCTCGAAGAGACCTCAAGAGACGGCTCCCAAACAGACTTCGACTTCTCCTCAAGCCGTGGTCGGAAGCAAAGGCCCTGAAAAGGTCCATCCCTCTTCAACACCCACCTCCATCACTCAACATCCACACGGACGCTTCGCTGGAGGGTTGGGGAGGTCACTCCCACCAGAAACAGGCTCAAGGCACGTGGTCTCCACTATTCAAGACGTTTCACATCAAAATCTTGGAGGCCATGGCGGTCCTTCTAACACTGAAGAAACTCTCCCTGCCTCCCTCGATCCATATTCGTCTAACCCTAGACAACTCGGTGGTAGTTCGATGTCTCAGTCGCCAAGGCTCAAGATCGCCCCAGATAAATCAGGTGCTTCTAACAATCTTCCGTCTGGCAGAGAGGAAGAAGTGGCACCTATCTACAGTTCACCCACAAGGATTCCACAACGTGACGGCGGACGCTCTATCCCGGACAAGCCCGATAGAGTCGGAATGGTCTCTAGACGCAAGATCATTCTCCTTCATCTCCCACCAAGTCCCGGAACTTCAGATCGATCTCTTCACAACGAGCGACAACAATCAACTTCCTCGTTATGTGGCCCCGTACGAGGACCCCAAGGCAGAGGCGGTGGATGCCATGTCCATAGATTGGAACAGATGGTCCAAGATCTACCTGTTCCCTCCCACCAACCTTCTGCTGAAAGTCCTCTCCAAGCTGAGAACCTTCAAAGGGACAGCGGCCCTAGTGGCTCCCAAGTGGCCCCAGAACAACTGGTACCCTCTGGTCCTGGAGCTGCAGCCCACGCTGATCCCTCTCCCGGGCCCAGTTCTCTCCCAACAAGTACAGAAGTCGACTGTCTTCGCTTCATCATCGAAAATCAAGGACCTTTATCTCATGATTTTTTCTCCCTAGCCACGAAGAAGAGGTTTGGGATCTCGAAGAAAAGTCTAGACTTCCTCGAGGAATACAAGACCAAATCCACAAGACGGCAATACGAATCATCTTGGAGAAAATGGGTCTCATTCGTCAAGGCAAAAAATCCTACGGAAATCACCATTGATTTTTGCATGTCCTTCTTTATTCACCTTCATGGACAGGGATTAGCAGCCAATACGATTTCTACTTGCAAATCGGCCTTGACTAGACCACTGTTGTATGCCTTCCAAATTGATCTGTCCAGCGACATCTTCAATAAACTGCCGAAAGCATGCGCTCGTCTACGCCCAGCACCCCCACCGAAACCGATCTCCTGGTCATTGGACAAGGTGCTCCATTTCGCCTCCAACTTGGATAATGATTCATGCCCTCTCAAGGATCTGACTCAGAAAGTTATATTTCTCTTTGCTCTTGCTCTAGGAGCCCGAGTCAGCGAAATAGTGGTATTATCAAGAGAAGAGGGTCATATCCTGTTTACTGATTCAGGAGACCTTACCCTCTCCCCGGATCCGACGTTTCTCGCCAAAAACGAATTACCCACCAAAAGATGGGGCCCTTGGAGAAGATGCCTCTCTATGCCCAGTAGAGAGCCTCAAGGTCTATCTTCGCAGAACTTCGAACTTTGGTGGAGGCCAACTCTTCAAAGGAGAAACATCGGGCAGTGACCTGTCACTGAAACAACTAGGAGCGAAAATCACCTACTTCATTCGCAGAGCGGATCCTGACAGTACACCCGCCGGTCACGATCCTAGAAAAGTTGCATCGTCTCTGAATTTATTTCAGAGTATGGACTTCGAAAGCCTTAAAAGTTTCACAGGCTGGAAGTCCTCGCGTGTTTTCTTCAAACATTATGCGAAACAAGTGCACGAAGTCAAACATTTTGTGGTAGCCGCAGGTAGTGTTATGAAACCTGCACCTAACTCTGCATAGAACAGCGAGTTACTCGGGACTCTAACTCTTCGGGTGCCTATGTTGACCCTCGAGCGATACGTAGTGATGTCGAAAACACTTAGTGCTTTCTTATAACTGTTCTTATCCCAGGTGAAATGTCATAGTCGTCACACGAGTGCCTCATGCCTAGAGCATGATGTGTTTTAATTATTATCCCCTTCCTTATGGTTAATGAAGATACTAAGGTCTTAACCCTTATTATATATTCAACTTTGCAATGTAATATTCAAATACAAATACTTACTCTTCATACCTTAGAGACGAAACTATTCTCCTCTACATACAGTGTCCAACCACCACTCGTCTGCCTTCGAGAATGTTCCTATACGAATGCCAACCATTCAGTCTTGTCTCCAAGTTCTTCAGGTTCTTCTAGCAGGGTGAATAGCCCTTCGATAACCACTTTGATCTCGGCATGGCCCGTGGGAACTTCACTGCCAAGGGGGCAGGAAGGTTTCTTCCCTACGGTTCTTTTATTAAGATTACTATGCTACCCTGTTCAAAGCCTTTGGCACTTACCCAATAGGGGAAAATCTACCACGATACATTGATTCTCTGGTATTCTTCCATCAGGACGCCATGGCTTGAGCCCAAAAAACGGATTTTGAGCGAAGCGAAAAATCTATTTTTGGGTGAGATAGCCATGGCATCCTGATGGACCCCTCCCTGCTACTTCGTCCAGTTTTTAGGTCCCACCCTGCTCTGCTGTATCATGGCGATCGGCAAGCAACTGGCTTCAGGATGACGACGGACGTGACGTCATTTAGCAATGGAGCCCGTTTGTTTACGTCTCGAGTACCAAAAGTAGCCACGAACGAGATTAGCTGTGGAACGGCTCCCAACTATTCTCCGCCCCTACACACCGAAGTGTTAACTCTGTTTAGGGTGTAGATAGCTATGTGGCGCGTTAATACATGCGTCCCCTGTTGATTTACGATGTCTTAAAAGGGAAACCTTTAGGATACTCGCTCCAGAAGTTAGAATTCTGTGATAACCTGTGGTTAAATTCTCTGGGAATATCTAGTAGTTATATACCCAAGGAAGCTACCAAATAGGAACCTTCCATCAGGACGCCATGGCTATCTCACCCAAAAATAGATTTTTCGCTTCGCTCAAAATCCGTTATATATATATATATATATATATATATATATATATATATATATATATATATATATATATATATATATATATATATATATATATATATATATATATATATATATATAATATTACAGTCACACTTAGCTCTGCACATCCCTCGGGAGGGAGGAGAGGGAGCAGTCATCCCCTGGTGAGCGAGGCATGCGTGTCCATGTGCGCATCTACTAAGTATTTAAACGTCATTTTCGAAAGGTTGCGTACACTAGTAATAATGATGAGTGAATTCAGATCAGTACCATCATAACAGCTATAACATTGAGAAATAGTGACATAGTAAATAGAATAATGGAAATTTCCCCAGATTTTCCGCTCTACTTTTTTCCTATAAATTCAGTCAAAAGCTAACATTTATAAGTAATATAGAAATGAAAAATAAACGAGACACCAAAATGGAGCAAGGAAAAAAACATATTTTTCATGGCACCACTAGAGCATGTGTATAAATGACAACAAGCAATTATTGAAAATGTTTGAATACAAAGTAAAAGAGCTTTGATTTAAATATCGCAATGTACTTTCTGCTTGTAGCTTCATTTATTTTGTGATTAATTTTTGGAATTGCACCAACTAAGGCTTCTCGGCTACTGCATGTTTTATTTTATTAATTTTTAGTCGTGGTATCATAAATACCCATTCCTGAATAAATTTCTCAAGGCAAAATGCTCCAGGAGAAGTGAAATGAATAAAGCGTACCACTGACGCCAATTTTGATGACGAATGAAATTAATAGTTCCATCATCATAAATGTCATCTAAATAACAAAATCAAAGAGAGAATCTACTATAACCCAAGAATATTTTCTAAACTTAGAAAAAAAAAAAAAGATTTCCTTCCTTATTACATACTCTTCCCGAAAGAGGAATCCGATTCTAAATCCTTCCGACGCAGCTTTGGAATCCTTAAGCGACAACACTCATTGAAAACGGAAAAAGGTCTAAAAGCCTCTTTTCATTTTTCCTGCAACATTTTTGTCGTCTGAACATTTCCTTTTTTCTGTTTATATATCTGAGCCTTTAACTTTTTTTTTTCTTTATGAAGATTCACCGGGAAAGTAGATGAGTTTTTGTTAGAATAGCTCTATATAAGGGTTTGTTAAAATGTCAATGGGAAATGCTTATACGGATAAGAGCTGATGGAGATGATGTTTTCGTAAAAACAAAGAATATGTTTATTGATTGAAGAGTAACATTTTTATACACAATATTAGACAAGCAATGGTCGAGACCCCTCTTTCAAAATAATATAGCCTTTGTAACAATAACATATTAGCAGTTGAATGTAAATGTACTATATATAAATTATTACGCTCATCATTATCGATGCTTTGGATGGATGTTCTAAATAAGGGCAATGGACAGATGAACCATTTCCACAGTTAATTGAGTAAAAAAAAATTCCACTAAATATGGAGATTTGGAAATGTATTTTTTTTTTTTTCTGGAAATTTGTCATCCTATCCAGGAGCTTATTACTGGGAGCAGATAATTCCAGTCCAATATATCCTCCATTACGGTTTCATAAAAGTGGAAACACTACGATAATCTTCAGTTTTTCCAACCAAGAAATATTTCCCAACAATAATTTTAAAATAATGTCTCATTTAACTTTTGATGACGGCCAGTGTCGGTTTCATTTTCCCCACTGAAATTGCTTTTATAATAACATGTACTACAGAAAAGTCTTAGGGTTTTTTAGAAGAGTACCCACTTATGAATTGGGTTTTGACATTTGAGCGAAAAATCTGTTTACGAAACTATTTCTATGATATAGCTCGGAAAACACTTAGAAAACTGTTGCCTAAGAATCTTTCCCTAACGGTGACAAAACAGGAATTTTATTTTTTTAATTATAACACGAAAATTTGTGGCGTAAGCAGTCGGGTTCTTCCACTTCATGATGTGGAATTTATCAAATCAAACTAAATGAAACTGATGTTTTCATATCATGTTCCATTTTACTAATAGATTCACGATTTGAAATTTATCTTGTTAAACTAAGCAGAACTCACGTTTCCATATGTTGCATATTCCTGAAATACAAATCCAGATATTCACCATTATTTTGTTTTCACAATTTCCTCAGAAAGTATTATCTCAAATTATTATAAAATACTTTTCTTTCGTGTTTTTTAATATGTGGGCAGCCGTTGTAATTTCGTTATTTCTGTTAGATTTCCGGACAGCAGAGCACTCAACTAGCAAGCCGAGTGCCATAGTCACAAAGATTCGAGATGCCTTATTATGGCATCGAGTGGCTGGGTTGGGAAGGTAATTACCTTTCAACCAGTGTTCTCAGAGATGATGTCTTCAAGTTTAGCTCGTCTATTTTGCAGAGATATCACACTCCATTTACTTCAGAGTTTAATTTATATAATTTTTTATCAAGGCTGGCGTTAATTAGAGCATAAGGACGCTCCAAGATCCTATTATAGATATTAATAATAGCCAAGCTACAACCCTAATTGGGGAAGCAGAATGCTACAATCACAAGGACCCCAAGAGGCAAAGGAACTCAGTGCGGAATGTAATTAAAAAAGTAACGCGTAAACTATGAATCAGAAATAATGAAAAATCCAAATACAATAATATCAGTAACAACGTTAAAAATGAATTCATATATAGACTTTGAGACGAGACTTGTGTGATCCTGTCCAACATAAAATCATTTGTAATGAGGTCTCAAGACCCATTGATTCAACTACCAGATTAGACAAATAATTTCACAATCTGGTCACATCTGGAATAAAATTTCTAGAAAATCTTATAGCATAGGTTCTTATGACGGAGAAGACAGGACCGTTAGAATGAATTAAATGATCTAATACTACTTAAATGAGGGCACAGTCTGGTAAGATCTTAATGTATAGGATGGTCAGAATTATAAAAAATCATGTGCATCATGAACAAAGAATTAACTGATTGACGTTGCTAAAGATCGGTGACCGGTAAATTCCACCAAGGAAAATTCCACCTCGGAAAAATCCACCACGGTATATTCCACCATAGGTAAATTCCACCACGGTATATTCCACCATGGTAAGTTTCACCACGAAGAACATTGGAATATCACCGTGACTTAGTTGTTTGTAACAACTAAACTTGAAAGATAGGTTATATATACACACACATGATCTCACACACACACACACAATCACACACACACACCACGAATGTATTTCCGCTTCTTATTGACAACTTTTAAACTACGCTTTTTCTTGTCCAGGACTTTTAAACTAAATTTTATAGTAATTTCTTTCAAATACCAATTGTTTCCTTTTCGTTTCTTTCGAATTGTCAATTAGTAATTCATTTAAAAGCACTTCAAGAAAATTTACTTTGAGCATCTACTAAATTTTCTTATATAGTTAAACTTTGGAAGCCCTCACCATGGCAACCTTTATTTCATCGAAAAAAAAAAAAAAAAAAAAAAAAAAAAAAAAAAAAAAAAAAAAAAAAAAAAAAAAAAAAAAAGGCTGTGTAATGAAGAAAATTATATTTATGAAAAGCATGCAGATAACAGTAGGAAAACTAAAAAGCATGCAGATAACAGTAGGAATACTAAACCATACTGGCGTTGTGAAAACTTTCATAAAGTTGCCAGGCCAGAATACATACAACTTTTAACTGTACTGAACAAGAAGTCATTCTTTCAACTGCATCCCATAATCACCCAGCCAGCGGAGCAAGCGTTAATACTCGAAAGGCAGTTTCTTTAATGAAGAGCGAGGTGATGAGAACAGGCACAGTGTCTACTCGTGAAGTGATAGTTAATGGTGTATTAAATCTTGATGAAGAAGCACAGTCATAGTTGCAAACTATTTTTGGACTTGCACGTAACATATGTAACTGGAGGGAACCTTCTTTAGGAATTCCAGTGCTTGCAAATTCCAACAGTGAAGTACTTGGGAAATGGTTCTTTGTTTTTTTTTTTATCTTCGATTGTGGTATTAACGACCCAGACAGTATTTTAGTTTTTCCTTTGTTTCCAATTTTCCACATTCTGAAGTAGCTGGCTGTGTTTTTCATCTTAGGCAATCTATTTGTCCAAAGATCTGTGCACTTGGTGAAAGTCATAGGTACAGCACAGATGACATTTTCCAGGTTAAGATAAAGTGCTTTTGGGTTTTAGCATTTTTTACCATTGAGGACGATGTTAATGGTTTATTTTGACACTATATAAATTGGAACAGTGAGGGAGTGGGGTCATCGTCAAAGAAGAGAAACCCCAGAGTTTCCGATTGTACTTTGGAATGTACGTGAACGAGTTCTAAATGACTTACCTGGATGAAATAGTGCAGTCGAAGGTTTTCACAATGCATTGCAATCCTCAATAACATCAACCCATCCCAATTTTTGGAAACTGTGTAATTCCCTTAAAAAAAAGGAAGGATTATGCCAAACAAAAATGGCTCATATTCGACTTGGAGACTCGAAATCCAAAAAGAAGACTTATCAACTTATTGATGCACGATTGAAAAATTTAGTTGAAAATTATGAGCGTGAAAATTGTTTAGATTTTCTAAGGGCTCTTGCTCGCAATTTGAAATAAATGTTCTTGGAATATTTTTTTTTTTAATACTGTTTTTACTACGATTGCCATTTACTTCTTTTTTTAGTAAAATGTGAGAAAATCTGATTCATTCTTTAACCTTTTTATATATATTTTATATAAATAAAATTTTCTTACCTCTAAGATGGTGGAATTCCCCGTGGTTGAATTTACCGTGGTGGAATTTCCGTGGTGGAATTTTCCGTGGGGAATTTACCTAGAACCTATATATCAATATCCAATTGACCATCACGTTTTGTCCAACAAAATATATTAGTCAGCAGCTGAAGACCCGAGAGGAGAATAATGCTCAAAATATGGTAGAATGAAAAAACGAAAAGATTTCCTCAGTATAGGTTGAACTACAAAAAATAATAAGAGACTTTTTCAATGTGGGTGTTTTTTTTTTTTCTTTTTTTTTTTTCCGTGCAATATAAGAAAGACCAGATGTATTTCTCAAAGTGAATCTGCTATCAAGAATGACTCCTAAAATTTCAAATAATTTGTACAGTATATAGCTCAAGAAATATCGTTAATGCAAAAGATACAGATATTGACAGTCCTTGACCTGCTTAGAATTAATTATATTTTTTATTAGGGATAAACTTCATTCATCATACTTTACACCAAGGACTAATTTTAGCTAGATCTCTATTAACGGACACAGCAACCCCAGATCTACATTCAAGGAATGGTACTGAGGCAGAGTAGCATCATCTTCATATACAACAAGGTTGTTTTTATAAGCCATCCATATATCGAGTAACGTATTCTTTTTGTCCCCGCAACAACTACTCGTTGCAATCTATTATTTAAAAATTCAATAAAGATTCTAAAAAAAGACCCACTAATTTCCATCTGCAACAAGAATCTATTATTGCTAACTTGCGGAAGATAATATAACTTAGGAACTGAGAAATCAGCTGTCTTTATTATGAAGAAACGTATGGAAAATACTTTATGGTTTGTACAAATATTATTTGTCGAGAATTTGTAGAGTGATACAATTTTGTTAATTGTATAAACAGAAGATTTAGTTTTGGCATAGATGGTAACGGTAAATATGATACCAGAATGTAGTAGAAAAGCTCTCAGCCCAACAGCTTTATAAAAGAATGTTCTACAAAAGAAATATAAAAATAAAATAACCTCGACTGATTTTCAGTTCCTCTTGTCAACCAATTTTACACTCGAACCTTCTTATTTGTCCATCATCGTAACTCGGTTCTATTTTGTCTAGAAAATGGAGGTATTCAATTTCCCGCTGACTCAATTTCATCAAGAAATCCAAGAGATTTAAATCAAGAACAAAACGAGGCTACCATTTTTTCTTTTATAACTTTTTTTGTCATTTTAGTCTATTACTTTGTATTTCATATCTGTCTAATAAATAACAAGGGTTTTCTTGCCTTAATCCAAGACAAACAGCAGGTGATTTATAGCGTTAAAAGGTAAGTTGAACCATAACAAGTTTTAATAATCAAAGTAGGAAGTTTTTTGTTCTTCTAGACGTTTCCTAAAGCCTAGAATTTGTTTAAGAATTTGAAAAACATAAAAAATAAACTGATGCATACTACAAGAATGTGGTAATGGCAATTTATCCCAGCTGAAAACTTACTAGCGTTTGTAATAAGCAGTTACTAATGATATTCTCCTAAATACTAGTTTCAGGATTACCACTTTCCTTAAGAAAAAAGATTTGTCTTTTTCCTGAACAATATTAGAAATTCCATTTGATTTCCAAATTTAATTCTAAATTCCACTGTAATTTATAATCGTTTTGACGAATACATAAAGAAAATTGGTCAGACAATCTCTTGTGGGAAGTAAAATGAAAGAAGTCATTCGATACCACAAATAGTTGTGGAAATTGAAAGTATTGTATAATTGGAAGAAAATTTAACTAAAAGTTAAACAAGTTTAATGAACGTTAAAAGGAGCAAATAGACTTGCAATATTCTTTCCTCTTTCCATCTTCCACAGTATTTCATCAATGTTTCCACGTTGACTTATTATTAACATAAATTTCGTCGGCTAGGAAACTCATTTCCTTCTGGCCTATATTCACTGTTAAACACCGTAATTCTGATATGAAATTCTCTGTAAAAATATATTGTTCTCAGCCTTATTTCAGTAGAATACAAGCGACAATTTTTACCCTACTTTGTTATTATTTCTATGGGTTGGTGACCTTAATATAAACAATAAATGCCTGGCAACCTTTACTCCACGATTTTTTAATACAAACAAACGAAGTACTAATAAACAACATAAAAAACTAAATTGGCCAATACCATCCGCAGGCAATTCAAAGTAATACGTTTGGTGGTTTAAATAACTACTTATCCCTGATGTGTACAACAGCTCTCAAAAAGATAAGTGATTATTTCTGTAAACAAAATGAGGCACTTCTTCTCAAGAGTAATGTACTGTACAATGGATTAGTTAATATAGGTATAGCAGGGAGGATAATGGTAAATTACCAACTTACCGTCAAATATATACGACTTGCACAACAAATTTTAAACAAGCACTCACACACACACACACACACACACACATACATATATATATATATATATATATATATATATATATATATATATATATATATATATATATATATATGTATGTGTGTGTGTGTGTGTGTATATATATATATATATATATATATATATATATATATATATATATATATATATATATATATATATATATATATATATATATATATATATATATATATATATATAAGTGCGTGTGTGTGTGTGTGTGTTTGTATATATATATATATATATATATATATATATATATATATATATAATTATATATATATATATATATATATATATATATATATATATATATATATATATATATATATATATATATATATATATATATATATATATATAATTATTGTGACATGGAGTACATTGGGTTTAGTTATATAAGAAATATACCCCATCACTAAAAATACGAGAGTGTCTGTTAGAAATGGAAAATGTCCAACAGAGAAAATGAAGTAAAGTCTAAAAATACCATATGAATATAAGGAGACTTATGACTCTTGATTTTAGTTACTTAAACAAACAATATAAACCTTTTTGTAGTATTTCTACTGAAATATAATGGCAAAAAGAGCCCCTATGATATGGGTCTCTGATAACTTTTGGGTTTTCTTTTTTAAAGTCTAGACAAAAAAGAAAAAAAAAAGAAAAAGAGAAAATGTCCTTATATTAATCTTCATCTTCCTTTTTTTTTTTTTTTTTTTTCAATTCAGGAGAGGGAAATCAAGTTCCTAATTCAAATAGGCGAAAAATTCCAAATTAACTTCTTTCTTGAAATCTAAAAAAAATCAAACATCTCTTTATTGATTCATGTTTACTCGTAAATAGAAATGTTCCTTTAATGGAATATACCTCGTGTGAAAGTAGCATTCATTATTCATTTTCCCCGGAATTGAGTAAAATCCTTCAAGATTATTAAATTGCCAAGCAGAAAAGTAGGAACTCAACGCTAAATTACAGACAATCCTGATATTCTTTTATACTTACAAATTAGATAAAAAAAAATCCCGGACTCAAAGATGAGTGATTGAATCATTCGTAGAATGGAGAGAAAAAAGAAGCAGATAACAAAATGGAATTAAGAAGGAATTATTTGAAATGTGTATTATTCTTTTCTTACATTCATAGATTAGCAATGAATATGGAGGAGGGAGCGAACACAACGACAAACAATTCCTAAAGGAAAAAAAAATAAAGAAAAGAAAAAAAAAAAAAAAACGACAAAGATTTTCTGATTTTTACATAACCTAAAAAAGCACTAAAGTTTGGAGAAGAGAGAATAGTCATTTTAGTTCTAAAATTCTTTTCCAGTATTTCTTGTGTGTGATGAGGTTAATTATAATATGGAATATTTCCATATCGCTCCACCTTGACCCAATAATATCGGAATCTATTTGTTTTTTCTACCTCCATTTCTTATTGCTTAGTCTCTCTCTCTCTCTCTCTCTCTCTCTCTCTCTCTCTCTCTCTCTCTCTCTCTCTCTCTCTCTCTCTCATGTTTAATCTCAATTCCACGTTCAGAGGTAACTCTCTCTCTCTCTCTCTCTCTCTCTCTCTCTCTCACTCTCTCTCTCTCTCTCTCTCTCTCTCTCTCTCTCTCTCCTTAATGCTTAATCTTCATCTCACGTTCAGAAGTAACCATCTCTCTCTCTCTCTCTCTCTCTCTCTCTCTCTCTCTCTCTCTCTCTCTCTCTCTCTCTCCTCTCTCTCTCTCTCTCTCTCTAATGTACGAGTAGTTTCTCTGAAAAATGTAACACCTATAATTCTTTGAGCAATCACTGACTCTTTCAAGGGGAAACGTAAGAACTAACTTATTTTATTTCCCCTTGAGGGAAATCGTCACACGATAAAAACGTAACTCCCCAAAGTGAGGACAGAAAAAAAGGATTTTTCTATATATTATTGAGTTTCTTGTTAGGATAAAACCAAGGAACTTTGTGAGGTATTTTGTTTCACTCGAATACGAAAATAAGATCTCCGAGTCTTTCAGATTTGATATATGAGCCCAGACTCTTATGAATCGAGTTGGAGGAGACAAAATAGGATTAATTTTTTTTGCAGTTTTCAACCAATGTATCAAAGAGGTGATTTATGTTTTTTATAGTCATTCGACAACACACACACACAAACACACACACACACACACTCTCTCTCTCTCTCTCTCTCTCTCTCTCTCTCTCTCTCTCTCTCTCCTCTCTCTCTCTCTCTCTCTCTCTCTCTCCTTAATACTTAATCTCCATCTCACGCTCAGTAGTAACGATCTCTCTCTCTCTCTCTCTCTCTCCTCTCTCTCTCTCTCTCTCTCTCTCTCTCTCTCTCTCTCTCTCTCGTCTGACGCCCTAAAATCAGTGTAGTAAAGTGTGTTTATCAATACAATATATAATCAACAAATTGTAATGAAAAAAAATTACATTCGCACTACTCGCACAATCATAATTAATTGTAATACTGGATGAATCACTCTCATAATTTCCTTTTATGTTAATTCATGCAATCTTATTTCGGAATAAATGGTCGAACATCAATGTATTTCTATAAATGACGCTTTAACTTCCTGCGTTTGATATTTACAATGCTACATTAAGTTTTATTATCAACTTTATTTTAATTACGATTACTTATTACTACTAGTTTAATTATTCTACCTATTAATGACTTACGTCCTAAAATATTGAGACATTACCATCGGCTATGGTGATCTGGCATGTGGAACAGTTCAATTAGATCATAATTCACTACGTAGAAGAATTTAAGGTAGTATCTCTATTCCATATCTTTTAATATCTACACTGTAATTGTTGAGTGGCTACTTTTCACTTGATAATGGTAGAAGCGACTCTTTAGCTATGGTAAGCAGTTCTTCAATGAGAAAGACTCAAAAAACAAACCTTATTATCTAGCTTTGGGCTGTGCCATAGCTGTCTTGGGGTAGAGTTCTCTTGCTTGAGCGTACAATCGGGCTCAATAATCTATCCGTATCCTTAATTCCTTTCCTCACTTAACTATTTTCCCTGTTGTAGCCGTTTAGCTTGCTTGTCCCCCTCTTGTTTCTTTTATTTTTATAATTTAT
>NC_090728.1:146455898-146458398 GCF_036898095.1 Palaemon carinicauda
GTGCTGTCCTTTTGTTACGACTTAACACGTGAACCAGATTGCATCAGAAATTTCTTTTAGGAGCTTACATGGCCTGATCGAAGTGGGCGTTTTTGAGGAAGCAAATAGAGATGCAGAATTGTTAAAAAGAACGCCTTCTATGGAAATGGCCACTGCCCACTGTAATTAACTCAGTCCATACATGAGTATATAAGCTTCAAGAACAGATTCTCCAACCTCTACGTGCCAACCAAGGGAAAGGCCCGTGCCAACAACAAGTGTTGGCTATAATACTCCAACAACAACATTCTCCAAGAGAGATAGGACAGGAGATAAGACAAGAGAGGAACTCTGTCCGAAGCAGATAATATCCAAGTCCTAACGAGATAAGAAACAGAGAAGACCAGAAGTCTGATAAAGCCAGATTCTAACCTTCCCTTCAGAAAACAAAAGCCTATCTCCAAAAGATCATGTTATGGCAGAGAAGAAGAGACAAATTGAAGAACCCTGACCTCCCTGCTTGTGACGAGAAGTAGCCAACACTGCATACAGCCTGCCTTAGTTCAACACTATCATCGAATTCTTGGAAGAAGATCTCTGATGTCATTTCTTGATGCCACCTTTTTGTGACGTCTTCGAATCCGGTCATCGTGCCAGTTTCACCTGAACTTCAGCCACCCTTCTGCAACGTTCTCAAGCCTTACTTCAACAGTATCATCGAATTCTTGTAAGAAGACTTCTGATGTCCTTTCTTGATGCCACCCCTTTTGTGACGTCTTCTAATCCGGTCATCATGCCAGTTTCATCTGAACTTAAGCCGCCCTTCTGCAACGATCTAAAGCCTGAAGTCTCCGTACCAGTATCGCCTCAGCAGCTGCAGGAAATTATTTGTTAAGTATTTCTACCTTACTGACTGTTCCCCTTTTCTATTGGTTTTTTTTATTTATTTGATTTGTCAGTTAAAGTAACCGAAGTAGTAACATTAGTTTACTTTGTGAGTTTGTGAATAAACGTGTTGTGTTTTGTTTTTTTTGGCGGGGGGGTTTGTGTTTCTTTTTATATTCATTTCCCATGTTTTAGTGGTTGTTGTTGACATTTATTTTACTTATTAAAAGAACCTGTTAAGATTTAAGCGATAAATCGGTTGGAACTTTTGACAGGGGAAACGTCTGTCTATATCCGAACATAACTTGACAACAAAACGTTTACCCGATTGAGCGGTTTAAAGAATTGATATAAAAATTTTAACTGGGTGTCGCCGGTCGCTTGCTTTTGACATTACCCATAGTCATAAAACAAAAAAATTCTGGGTAACGTACCTACAACTATAACGTTAAATAATAAAATAGCATACACGCCAACCTTTGATCACAGCACTGTCAGCATTTTTGCTTGTTCCCCGGTCGCGCTTGCCAGCGCTGTGATCAAAGGTTGGCGTGTATGCTATTTTATTATCTAACGTTATAGTTGTAGGTATGGTTACCCAGAATTTTTTTGTTCTATGACTATGGGTAATGTCAAAAGCAAGCGACAGCGACACCCGGTTAAAATTTTTATATCAATTCTTTAAATTGCTCAATCGGGTAAACGTTTTGTTGTCAAGTTATGTTCGGATATAGACAGACGTTTCCCCGGTCAAAAGTTCCAACCGATTTATCGGTTTTTGGGTAAAATATCACTCTTTTTTTTACGCAAGCGTATTGATTAACTAGTTATAGTCATATCTTCAAAATGTGAGGTCAAACATGTCTATAACTTATTATTCAGAAGCTGAGAAATAAACATTGAAAGTTCGCTTAAAGATGTCAGTTTGATGCCTTCTGAAACTTAAGTACGTGACTACAGCCTTCGTGATTACTGCAAAACATTCCCACATAGCCTAATACACAATTTAAAACATAATCTACAAAACCTGAGGTCGAACAGCTATCTAGCTCATTCAGAAGCTAAGATTATAGAGTTGAAACTTTGCTAAAAAGCTTCTATCCATGACTCTATATCGAACACTGAAAGTTGACGTCATTTTTGCTATTTTTTTGCATATTTCTGACGTCATATTTCACGAACCTTATGAGATAGGGACTTGAAACTTTTAGGATCGTCTGGTTAAATTGAATAGAACTAAATCCTAGAGTTTCAAGCTTATACTATGTCCGGAAAGCACTTTTCTGAAAACCCGGTATTTCTGGTTTACGTAATCGTATACAACAGCACTGGCAGCATTTTTGCTTGTTCCCCGGTCGTGCTTGCCAGCGCTGTGATATATATATATATATATATATATATATATATATATATATATATATATATATATATATATATATATATATATATATATATATATATATATATATATATATATATATATATATATATATATATATATATATATATATATATATATATATATATATATATATATATATATATATATATATATATATATTTTACCCAAAAACCGATAAATCGGTTGGAACTTTTGACCGGGGAAACGTCTGTCTATATCCGAACATAACTTGAC
>NC_090728.1:146463398-146468398 GCF_036898095.1 Palaemon carinicauda
GATGGTCAATCTTAGATTTCGTTGCCAGTTGCTTATCTTTTCCAACCAACTTCCTTAACATAATTATACGTAGTGTCAATAGATTTTTCCGTCTCGAATAGACACACATCAGGCACGTAAATGCCTCAATGTCATCAGGCTAGTAATATTTGCATTCTCCTCTCCACTGAAACACTCTGTCATAATTGCTCCATTGCTTCTCTTGCCATCTTGAGACATAACAGAGCCATTACAGATGTTTTTTTATTTAGGATAATCTTAAGGCAGCCCTATGGTTACGAGTCTGTCCTCAGGGAAGATTTCAAAGTAGTCTGAACCAATGCATTTATGAACAGTCATCATGCCCATACGGTTCATCACACTGTTGAAAGGGCCTGGCGTCACCACATGGTTCTTGTATTCTTCCAGAAATTTCCAAATGAGGGGAGTGCTTTCATGCAACCTTCAAGGTCATAAGTGCCAACAACATACTGCTGACCAGCACCCATAGTAGAATCTTTTGATTGCTTTAACAACTCCCCAATGGTAGAATATTTAGTGAACGGCTGATTGATAGGGTCAAAATAGTCAATGATCAACCTACGAGATTTTTTTTTTTCTTTCAGCCAGTAGCTTAAATTAATGCTTTAAATCAGCGATCAGTTTTGTTTCTTTTATGCCTTTGGCCATTAGCTTAACTATCCACAATCAGTACTCATGGATGCACTCTTAGTACATCCTATTGTTTCTGATGGGTGAACTAAAAGTAGCTCTTTTTGGAATTTTTGGGCCTACAAAGCCATAAATATGAAAAAGGGAGTAATATTGGTGGGGTTTCAGCTTTTAAAGTAACAAGTCTTATTACGTTTCATGAGGCGGGAGGGTTCTAACTTAGTTGGCAGTTCCAAGTGTGCTGTTCACCACGTTTGAATCTTGGACATTTGAAGCTATTTCTTTATTACATTTTGTATCATGTGTTATTGTACTACCTAGATAGATATTTGTTTGAAAACATACAAATGCCGTGTGTTATATATCAGCATAGGAATAAACCTTAGTTTCAACCGAGGCAGATGAGTAGAATATATTTTGAAAATATGCAAAATTCTTTCCCTTCTGTATTTTAAAATGGTAAAAGAATGAATGTCCGAAGCCCATTTCAATTTATTTGGAAAAAATTATCTTTTTTGACATTGTTTCCCATAATTCTCCTAATTGTGTAACTTTAGAAGTTCAAAACTGCAACAGGTGTATTTTGTTAAACAGGTTGACATGAACCTCTCTTCATAGTTTGTATATGACAGGTCTGTATATATATATATATATATATATATATATATATATATATATATATATATATATATATATATATATATATATATATATATATATATATATATATATATATATATTATATATAACATACATACATACATATATATATATATATATATATATATATATATATATATATATATGTGTTTATATATATATATATATATATATATATATATATATATATATATATATATATATATATATATATATATATTTATGTATATATACATATATATATATATATATATATATATATATATATATATATATATATATATATATATATATATATATATGTATATATAATGTATATATAATGTATATATGTATATACATATTTATATATATTCACAAACGTCACTTACATTAATTATTTCTATTTACCAATAGAAATGTATGGTGGATTAGATTTACAACACTCTCTACAATAGTTTCTCTTAATAAGAAGATTTACTATGCTCTGACTTATCTTTCAAAGTGCTGAGTAACCAACATACTTCGATTTTTTATCGGTTTTGATCAAGTTTTATCAAATAAAGGTTCCAGGTAGATATAATTTGTAAGTTTGTAGACAGATAAAAGATTTTGGAAACTCTTCACAAAGAGTCTGTTCTAATTCATTTACAATTTAGTTTTAGATGACTTTTAGCCTTTTAAAAGCACCTGGCTAATTGGTTACTTTATATCAAGTACAAGGGTCGACCACATTAAGGTAGAATTTAAGACTTCCATCCAGAAAAGAGGATTTTTTTTTTTTTTTATTGTATGAACTCGGATACTAATAGAAATTATTCTGGCCTCATTATCAAACTTCAGTTTCTCAATGCTTTAGGGAAGGAATATTTGTGTTTGTGTGTTTGTGCGTGTCATAAAACTACGTTTCCGCCTGAATTCCGAAAGCATGCAAATAAAACAATGCATGCGTTAAAAGGTAAATATTTTGATCCATAAATCGGATGAGCGAATGCTTTTGATATTCGCCTGCAGCGCCAAACTCTCTCTCTCTCTCTCTCGCTCTCTCTCTCTCTCTCTCTCTCTCTCTCTCTCTCTCTCTCTCTCTCTCTCCTCTCTCTCTCTCTCTCTCTCTGGAAATGGGTCAGATTACTAGTAAGATAACTTCTGCAATAGTTATATGCACTTACTCTAACATAAAATATTTTTTGTACTGAAATTTGGGAATTTTTAGAATGCCCTTCGAAACCATTAAAAATATTGGGCGATGGATTTCAAAGACTCCTTAAAATATGTTGCTTATAATCATTTCAAATAATTCACTAGGTCGAAACAGTCTCAAGAATATAAAGATTTCAATTATTTAAGGGAAAATGCAGAGAATAACAAAAGTTAATGATATATTTAATCAATAAATGATTAAAATTAAAAAAGACTTGACAAGAGAAATTCTTTTTGGTTTGTTGACAGTAATTTTTACGAATTGTAATAAATTGCCAAGAATCTGTTTTATATGTTAGTCATAAATAATTGCTCTGTTCACTAATTGATATTCCTAGCAGATAAACTGATAATGCCCTTGACGTTTAATGTATGATTTTAAGCAATATTTTCTCTGTTTCCGGTAAAATTGAAGTCCATTTGACACTCAGTTAAAAATCTACTTTTGGAGATACCAATAAGTCGGGTTTTGGAATTCAAGAGTTTGAGAGGGAGATTATAAAATGCAAGTAGTAAAAATGTTATAGAAAAGAACTCAGGCAAAGCAATGGAAGAGGAAGGCCCTTTGATAATGTCAGTGGGAGAGCCGAAGTAATCAATCTCTCTCTCTCTCTCTCTCTCTCTCTCTCTCTCTCTCTCTCTCTCCTCTCTCTCTCTCTCTCTCTCTCTCTCTCTCTCTCTCTCTCTTCATTCCTGCTGTTGATAAATTACTAAAGAAAACAATTTTCAATTTATTTACATGAAGTCCATGTTTCACTTGCTTTTTAAATCAATTTTGTTTAGAATTTGCCTTAATGAAAACAATGGATTACTATGCATTTCATAATCATACAAAATTATACTTGGGTGAATATAGAAAAGGGAGATATACAGAGAGCCAGTGTCCTTTCAGGAATTAAAAACGAGACCAATGGAAAGTAGGATTTTTTTATGAATACAACATAGTATATGTAGATGTAAGGATATTTGAAAACTTAAAAGAATTATCTATATGCATACAATATAAAACATATGATGAGAAAAAAGAATTGATTATGAATAGTTTTGTGTTGAAACCATCCAAATCTTTTGAAATTATAGTCGGCGAAGTTTGAACAGAATCAGATTTGTTTTCAATATGTATGTATGTATGTATGTATGTATGTATGTATGTATGTATGTATGTATGTATGTATGTAAGTATGTTTGTGTTATAGTCACGAAACCAAAAATTTAAAAACTTTATTGGAGTTGGTACTATAGTCCATTAGGGACATCAACAGACGCTTTAATAAGAATACATCGTATTTATAGAGGAGAAGGGGATCCCACAGATGTCACTAAAATTTATGGCAAGTAAAGTATAGGCTATCTGTAGAAAAGAAATTTGATTCCTTAAGTGTAATGAAATGAATGTTATTCCTACATATAGGATAGCTTAAAGATATGGTTTTGACATAAAATATTTAGTTTTTCATCTTTTATATTTTTTCTGCATCTTCAACATTTTCTTGTACGCCTATTGTCGCAAAGGGTCTCGGTTACATTTCGCCAGTCTATCTTGAGCTTTTAATTCAATATTTCTCCATTCATCATCTCCTACTTCGTGCTTCATAGTCCTAAGCCATGTAGACTTTGGTCTTCCAACTCTTCTAGTGCCTTTTGGAGCCCAGCTGAACGTTTGAACGTTTTTCTGTATATTACTATGAATTAAAATTCTATCTTGAAATCGACATCAAGATAAATTTGTATTTGCCGATTAAGAATTCATTGCAAGATGAGTTTTCAATAAAAAAACACGAATGGTTGTGCATATTTGTTTGTAAATCTCACCATAAACTAATTGCCATAAGCAGCCATGTAATACGTAGAATTTCTTAGGCACTCTATCAAAGATTTGCGTGGTGCAAATTAATATACAGATTTATTGAAGGAAAATTCTTTTACGGCAAATTATTAAAATTTTCTCTTTCAGCCAACTTTACTTAGCCACTTTGACGTCTTTTAATAATTTTCCTCATAAACGTTCAACTACTCAGATTTAAATCATCCCATCATAAAAACATAATTTTGCGCAACTTAATCATGCTTAGGAACACTTGGCTGTTCTATGTGTTGCTCTCACAAATTATATGGATACACGTTAATTTGATATAAATGCAATAACTAAATTGATTATACGTGATATAATGTTAATCAGATTTATCCAATATATTATTCTCTAAAAATTATGAATTCAGCAAAAAGCATGTAACACGGAAAGACATATCACATATATAAAATGATGTATTGCTTTTATCAAACATCAGAGCACTGGTAAAGTTAACACATTATAACGTCTAATAGAAAATACGTTAATTTATCTATCTGTCTTTGTACCTGTTTACTAAATTTACCTAATTTTGCTTCACTATTCGAGTTTTAGCTTCCACCTCCCAGAATGTGGACGAGTCATGACCCAGAAAACACGACGCAAATGTCAGCAATATATTTGAATCTCATGTTTGTCTTACCTTCATCTGTTTCAGACA
>NC_090728.1:146483398-146491134 GCF_036898095.1 Palaemon carinicauda
TGCAAACCTCAGCAATTTGACATTCTTCTTAACGTCAACACATTGTCTCAAGCGTGTGGAAGTTTGTGACGTCACCGGATGCAGGTGTCTTCTAAGTTTGTGACGTCACCAGATGCAGGTGTCTTCCGAGTTTGTGACGTGACTAATATAAACTGAGCATACGATATCTGTGATATCGATAATTTAGTCAGTTCATATCTATACTTCACCAGAATTGGTCATCTGGACCAACCCAGCTTCCTCCAGTGATGGAGATGTTTAACTCTGTTGTTTTTATAGAATAAATACTTAAAAACTATTAAGATGTATTCAGTTATCCATTTACATACATCTGAAACAACACATACTCAATGTGTGCTTATAACAGTAGCACGCCAATAAATGGTGGCAGCGGTTAAACTCTAAGACAGCGATTAAACTCTAAGACAGTGGTTAAACTCTAAGAATTAGAGAAAAATCTTCAAGACTTCAAAATAATAGCTGTAAAACCAGAGTAATATCTTCAAGACTTCAACATAAAAGCTGTAAAACCAGAGAAAGATCTTCAAGACTTCAAAATAAAAGCTGTAAAACCTGAGAAAGATCTTCAAGAACTCAACATTATCTACAAGAATCTACAATTTTGACTAAGTATTATAGTCCAACGAAACAGCTAACATCAACAAATGTTAGAATACAACCTGAATCTTCAATCAACATCCTAGGACTGGCGTTCAACAATTGCAAAACATATCCAGGAAGAACTACATTCAACAAGAAACTAGAACGAGACATCGCTAACAAAACATCAAGAGAGAGAGAGAGGGAGAGAGGACGTGGCGACATCATATATAAGCTAAGTACAGATTTTTTTAATTCATTCCAGTTTGGGCAGTGAAGTGTAGTTATCACAAGTCGTTAGTCGATTATTACTGGGGTGAGTGAATTGCTAATCTTTGTTATATGAAACTCCGAATTCTCATTTAGAATTTTTCTTTCTTTGTGCTAATTCCGTTTTCTTTCAGAAATTCTCGGGGAAATGTTTTGGGATTAGTAACATTGTTGGGGGAATTTTATTATACATATGCGTTTACGCAGTGGGCGTCTGTACTCATATAGATATTTTGATAGAATTGCAAGGGGTCAAAGAGATAGAAAAAAAAAATACAGCAGTCATGGCTCCTCCTTTCAGCCCTACCCCTGGACCTAGTGGTGTAGGCCAGAGTAATCCTCCTCCAATTGTGACGCTTGTAAATGCCAGGTCAGCAATCCTTCCTTTTCAAGGTCGGGTCAACGGGTTCTTGCCACAAAATGTGGAGTCATGGATTTCATCCGTTGATGCCCATTTAAATGCCAAACAAATCGTAGACCCTTTTGTACAATTACAAGAAGCTAAAAGTTTTATAGATTTTTCTAAGGGGGATGCGAGTGCATATTTAAGAGGTGTTTCATTTCAAGAAGCAGTTACTTGGGATGATTTCAAAGTTAGGTTACGCGCGATCTATGGGGGTGAGGAAGCCTTGGATGTAGTATTATCGTTACAAAATACACTTAATCAAGCCACTATGAATCGGCTAAATGTTATTGAGAGAGCAGCTCTCATAGCTGATAGGCTTAACGAATATCAGGACATTTTAGGTCATTCCACTTGGGTTACTAACGATAACATCTCCGTGAAAGATTTTTTACGATTAATGTATTTAACTTGCATGACACTTATGTTGCCTGAAGCTTTAGTGCGGTGTTTTGATAAGAAGTTAACGCCTGCAAGTACGGAATTGGATGTCTATAAACAGATAAAGAAACACATGTCCAAGTGTCCAGATCTCGATCCCGTGTTAACTCAAGTTTTTGCAAAGAATGAAACAAAACCACAAACAGTGAACGTAGTTAACAGTACAGTAGCGGGATTGACGTGTTATAACTGCAAACGTCAAGGTCACATAAGCGCAGACTGCAGAACGAAATTTTGCTCAATTCACAACACTGCAACGCATTCTTATAGTCAATGTTACTCGCGTAAGACACAACAATATCCCAGAAATACACAGTCAATTCCACAGTCAGTTCCATATGGAAATAAAAAGAAAAATCCTCATTTTAACAATAAGAAGAAACAACCAAATGTCAATGCAGTTCAGAGTCCGAAACAAACAAACACTTCTTCAAATATCGCTGAGCCTGGGCCGTCAAACCAGACCTCGCAAGGTCAGACTAATTTTCAGAATGTGCAGAGCAAAGCAAATACCACATAGTTAACTCTAGAGGGGAAGAGAGTGATGTTGGGTCAAGGTCATTCATGTCAACATCAATAGTATTGAATAATCAATTTAATGTCTTATCAGATAATTGTGAGACAATAGATTTTCCTATGAAACACACGGCCGAATTAAGTAAAACAGTGCATGCTCCCGTAGATTTGCAACGAATTCATACAATAATAAGCCAAAATGAGTTACGGCCAACCTTATATGCTGTAAATTTAGAACACAAATCCTTTACGTTATTTTTTGACTCTGGTAGTCCACGTAATATTATGGATTTGAAGACACATCATTTGTTGTTTTCGAACTTTCCGATTGAAAATTCAGGAATTAGACTTTCAGGTATAGGAAATAGTGAATTAAACGTCATAGGCATAACTCATATTCAGTTCAGAGTCGGTAATCGCACGTTTGCCGATACATTTGTTGTTGTAAAAAACATTAATATGTATCCAGCTGTAATTATAGGATACCCATTTATGGGAAATCAAAACATTATCTTAGCTCCTGCCAAGCACGGCGTGTATATCAAAGGGAAATTCTATAAGTCTTCTAACACCTTAAAATCAGTTTTGGATAAAAAGGAGACGACAAATGTAACCGTAACGTACGTTGAAGAACCAATAACTTGTCTCACTAATAAAGAAATAATATACGCGACCCAGCAGAATTCTCGTTCACCCGTAATATCATCTTGCACGCAATCTATCGAACCAAACATACCTTCGAATTTAATAGTGCAAATAAAGAAAACATTACCGGGATCTGAAATATTAATCCTTTCCGATACTTTAAAAACTAACGGATTGTCTGTCACACAAGCTATTTATACAGTAGGCTCACATCAGCAATGTAATATCGAAGTCTGTAATCATTTAAGTAACACTTTAGTCATTCACAAAAATCAACATATCTTGGATGTAGAAGTTTATAAACATCGTATTCTTACAGTTGCTGAAACCAATCACTCTCAATCAGTTGCGGATGAATCCCTTTTGCGATCTATTAAAAATAAAATCAGTAAGGATATTCAAGACGAAGAAATTCAGCAGAAAATTTTTGAACTTTTAACTAAATATCAAGATGTCTTTTCCACTACGGATGGATCCTTAGGAAAAACAGATGTGATCGAGCATCAAATAAGGTTAAAGGACAAGCAGAAAATTATATATGTACCCTCGTACAGACTCCCTATGAAATTCCAGAATGAAATAAATGATGAAGTAGGTAAAATGTTAGAGGAAGGAGTCATTAGAAAATCAAACAGCCCTTATAATTTTCCTTTAATAAACGAGGAAACGATCCCTGATCGATTCCCAGTGCCATGTACTGACGATATTTTGTCTTTGTTAGGTCAGAATAAATATTTTACCAGTTTGGACTTACTTCAAGGCTTTCACCAGATATCATTAGAAGAAGATAGTATCCCATACACAGCCTTCAGCACAGCCAGGGGACATTATGAATTTTTACGGATGCCTTTTGGTTTACGTTGTGCTCCTATAACATTTACAAGAATGATTAACAAAGTGTTTGGAGACTTGTTAGGGGATATATTGCATGCCTATATGGATGATCTTGTAATCTTTTCCAACACCTTAGAAGAACATCTACGTAAGTTGGAACTAATACTACAGAGATTAAGACAACATAATTTAAGGGTAAAGATTAGTAAGTGTGAATTTTTCAAAACAGAATTAATATATTTGGGTTTCATGGTGTCAAGCCAAGGTCTTAAAGTAGTCCATGATAAGGTGTCGGCTATACGTAATTTTCCTATACCTACTAATGTCAAGGGAATACAGCAATTTCTGGGTTGTTGTGGATATTACAGGCGTTTTATACGCAACTATTCAATAATAGCCGCTCCTTTAACTGATCTTACGAAGAAGGGCGTAGATTTCATATGGTCTGAGCAACATCAACAGGCGTTTAATACTTTGAAAGATGAACTGTGTAGTTCTCCTATCTTAAAATTTCCTGACTTCGGTAAGGAATTCTTCATTGCAACAGATGCATCAGACTTAGGAGTAGGAGGGGTATTGCTTCAGCAATATGATAAACAATTTTTCCCGATAGCTTTCTATTCTCGAACATTGAGAACTTCCGAAAGTAAGCATGCAGTAATAGACAAGGAAGGACTAGCTATTGTTAATTCGCTAGTGCATTTTAAGTTCATAATTTACGGTTATCCCGTTAAGGTTCTTACTGACCATAAACCACTAACAGAGTTCTTTAAAGGCTTCAATCACAGCCCTAAACGAACTCGGTGGCATTTGATCATTCAAGATTTTGGCGCAAGAATCGGGTATTTACCTGGGAAAGCAAATATCATTGCGGATGCATTATCACGCAACCCCGTGTCATCTTGTACGGAGCCTTTAGCTGAATTAATAGATATACCAACATCTATGCCTATTGTAAAAACAATATCTGAACAAGAAGATTTAGGCTGCAGCGCTGAATTGTTACAGACTGAGCAAAGAAAAGATCAGAAAATAGAAACATTTATAAATGCTTTGAAAGGCAATCATAAAGAAAAGGAATATATAAAGTATAAGCAGCAGTATTAAATAATCAAAGATAATATTCTGTGTAGGACTGTGACAAGGAAAACCCGCAATACACCACATGTAACTAACGACCAGGTAGTAGTACCAATCTCACTTATTTCCACTGTCCTGAATTGGTTGCATTCAAATCCATTACATGGACACCCCTGGGTTCTCATTAATGTCACAGAAAGCCAAATCATTGTTTTATTGGCATACAATGCTTACAGATATAAAAAGACACATAGCTAATTGTTGCACATGTCAGGAAAACAAAGGGCATACGAAAACACCTGTCAGCCTAGGAGCTTATCCTGTGCCCAATCAACCCTTTGAAAGAATACATTTCGATTTGTTAACAGGATTTTACGAGTCAGACAGAGGAAATAAGCACCTCTTAGTAATTATAGATGCTTTAACTCGATATACAGAACTAATAGCGCTTAAAACTAAAACTGCGATTGAATGCGCTAGGAAGTTTTACGAGTGTTACATTTGTAAACATGGAATTCCAGACATGATAATCTCAGACTCGGGTGGTGAATTTAATAATCACTTTCTTACCTCATTGTGTGAATTCCTCAACATAAAGAAAATTAATACCATGATATATCACCCAGAGTCGAATGGGCTAGTGGAAAGAGCAAATAGGAAGATATTAAATATATTGAGGGTAACACTACGGGGATCAGACCCCAACTGGGATATTGCAATACCGGCGGCACTGAGTACTCTGAATCATTCATATCATATATCAATTAAAATGTCACCGCATGAAGCATTGTATGGTACCCCAGTTAGAACACCTTTCCATTTATTAACGCCTACAACTAATCTATCAAATCCTTTAAAAGAATATATAAATGCAAGTATAAGTCGATATGATATCCTTCGAAAGAATTTAGAAGAATCACAAATCATAATGAAGAGGAATCATGATAAAATAGCGAAACCAACTAAAACATATACCGTGGGTGATAACGTGTATATTCAAATCAATGTGCGCAAAGGACTCAATTATAAACTAACACCTAAGTTTGAAGGCCCATTTAACATTTTGGAAACATGAACGGCCAATAGGTTTAGAGTTCAAAACGTATCCCAACCCACGGATGAGAGAATAGTACCATTGGCTCACATAAGAAATTAAAAAGAAAAGAGAGGAAAAGAAGTGAAGGAAAATTTTATTTTGTTTTGTGTGATTAAAAGTTTTCTTTTTAATACAGGAGTAATTACATATATTTTTTCTCGTTACAGGTTTCCAAGATGAATTTTTTGTTGTTGGGAGTGATATTGTTCGCTCAGACATTTTTCTCGTATGGGATGAGTTCTAAGACTAAAAATATATATTTTAAATATGGCAATATAGTTGAAAGACAAGAAGACATTTTTGTTACATCAACCAACGTAATTGTAGAAGTGAATATGCAAGCAATTTTTCTTCAAGAGAATGATGTCATTAGCTTAAGAACCGCCATTTCAAGGTTTTCTGCATCATTGGATGAGTTGCATAGAAGACATTTTCATTTGACTACTAAGAGTTTGCTTGGATCAACATCAAAAGTTGCAGAGATGCTATCTGATGACTTGAAAAAATAAGACTGGCGAGACAGGATCTTTGGCTTATGACCTTTTGATGTGGACTGTAGGACACGAACATAAAGAAAGACGGAATCCGTTTATTTATGCTGCATTAAGCATCTTTGGGTCTGTTGCAAGTTTAGGTTTAGGAATTTCCAATCGTCTTAAAATTAGTAATCAAAATAAGAAAATTGAGTTCTTGACTCATAAAGATGAATTGATTATGCCAGAACTAAGGAATCAGTTAGCTTCAATCAATAAAATTATGGATTTATTAAATGAACATTCAGATAATATCATTCAAATTATGGAAGTACAGGATTTGTTGGCAACATTAACGTATTATGATTCAAAGATAGATCACATACATAACAGAATTACACATTTCATTGAGAAATCCAAGGATTATGTAGAAGCTATCACGTTAGCAACTAAAGGTGTATTGTCGCCCCATTTGTTGCCTATAAGTTACTTAAAGTTAATTCTGAAGAACGGAAGGGATAAACTAGGCTATGTTCCTTTGTTAGACGAACATAGGTTAGAATTTTATTACAGCCTAATTACAGTAAACGTAGATAATATTCAAATCAATGTGCGCAAAGGACTCAATTATAAAGTAACACCTAAGTTTGAAGGCCCATTTAACATTTTGGAAACATTAACGGCCAATAGGTTTAGAGTTCAAAACGTATCCCAACCCACGGATGAGAGAATAGTACCATTGGCTCACATAAGAAATTAAAAGAAAAGAGAGGAAAAGAAGTGAAGGAAAATTTTATTTTGTTTTGTGTGATTAAAAGTTTTCTTTTTAATACAGGAGTAATTACATATATTTTTTCTCGTTACAGGTTTCCAAGATGAATTTTTTGTTGTTGGGAGTGATATTGTTCGCTCAGACATTTTTCTCGTATGGGATGAGTTCTAAGACTAAAAATATATATTTTAAATATTGGCAATATAGTTGAAAGACAAGAAAACATTTTTGTTACATCAACCACGTAATTGTAGAAGTGAATATGCAAGCAATTTTTCTTCAAGAGAATGATGTCATTAGCTTAAGAACCGCCATTTCAAGGTTTTTCTGCATCATTGGATGAGTTGCATAGAAGACATTTTCATTTGACTACTAAGAGTTTGCTTGGATCAACATCAAAAGTTGCAGAGATGCTATCTGATGACTTGAAAAATAAGACTGGCGAGACAGGATCTTTGGCTTATGACCTTTTGATGTGGACTGTAGGACACGAACATAAAGAAAGACGGAATCCGTTTATTTATGCTGCATTAAGCATCTTTGGGTCTGTTGCAAGTTTAGGTTTAGGAATTTCCAATCGTCTTAAAATTAGTAATCAAAATAAGA
>NC_090728.1:146491634-146494134 GCF_036898095.1 Palaemon carinicauda
ATATATATATATATATATATATATATATATATATATATATATATATATATATATATATATATGTATATTTATATATATATATATATATATATATATATATATATATATATATATATATGTATATTTATATATATATATATATATATATATATATATATATATATATATATATATATATATATATATATATATAATGCAACCCAGTGACGTCATACGGAAACGCGAGTATAACAAATCGAAGGAATTCTTTCAGAAAGAATAATACTTACCCTTTTAGAGCATCCTGCGCATCATTTCACAGAGTTATTTTAGTCTCAGCCACTAGTTTTTTTTGTACAGATTAGTGCTAATTTCAGTTCTCCGTTCGTAGATTATTTGTTTTACTAAACTTTACGATAACCTTCGATAACTCTTCAAAAAATTGTGTTCTTCAAGAAGCAATATTGAGCTTTATTTCATTCTTTCTTCTCGAAATTTATTTAATATTGAGGCATGGATTAAAAATTCGTTTTTTCCAATTATCATATTTTCAAAAATTATTTGGACTCTTACATAATTTTCTAACCTGGAAAGTCAAGTCTCGTAAACTGGATAGTTGACTCCCTTTGGTAAGTATGTAATCTATACTTTGGTTTAATAACCTTATTTTTTTTTCTTGAATATTCTCCTTAATGGAATTCCGTTGCAATTTTTAGATCTGTGATAATTTATCAAAAAAAATATTTCCCTATGCAAAAGCATTGGGCAACAAAAGTGAAAATGCAGCAATGATGATTGTGACACGTGTAGTCAATAAGAGAATTTACTGGTGTTTTAAAAAACAAGAAAGTCTCCTCTTTGTCAGTTTAGCCATGAAATCTTCAGTCAACTCGGCTGATCCCTAAACAGGAAATTTTACACACGTTACCTATCCATTTCAATGTACACAAAATAATACCCTGAGTTAAGATGCGGTAAAAGCCGGGGCTAAGTAAACGAACGAAGGCATTTTCCAAATAGCTTTCTCATCACTCATTTATGACAAAAGGCGTAAGAACAGAGTAAAGCTTAGATATACGAATACAATTCAACAAAAACTGTCGTCCATGATCATAATCATACGTGTATTGACGCTAGTCTTCATAAATGAACCTAATAATTTTCTTGAACACGAAGCATTAAAGAAGAATGTGCATGAAATAATCATATCTTTAAAGATATTCCCCAACACTTTGGCAGAGAGAGAGAGAGAGAGAGAGAGAGAGAGAGAGAGAGAGAGAGAGAGAGAGAGAGAGAACAAATCAAGGCAGTAAACATGCTTATATTTTCTTAGTATATTGCCAACCCTGACACTGAAAAAAAAGTAGTTAACGCCTAAACAACTTTGTTGCAAGTCTGACAAACTGCTTGCGGTTAGAGTTAGAAAACAAAAATTCTATCTCATTTATATCAGAAATGAATTAGTATTTCAGTTAAGTAACTTCTCTATATTTAAATCTTTGTGACTTGGAGATTTTACTCCATCATCGCAGCTCTTGATGAAAATCTATATTTGGAAATACATTTCTATAATGAAACATTTAGAGAATAATTCGAGGAAAGGGTATTTAAGGGCACCAAGGCTGAAGGTAGACATGTAAGCGTAAAAGTTGAAAATATCAACAGTTTACTGGAATTTATGATATTGCTATAAGTCTGTCGGTCTGTCTCAAATAAAAAAAAAAAAGGACTTTCAGATAGGAGGAACGTTTTTATCTGCAATTTATTTGCATAGTTGATCTAAACATTTCAAAATTCTATGTTAGATGTATGCTAAATTGATCTTACATTTTATTCACGTCTTGCTAATGATAAATTGTATATCTCATTAGGAACTCCAATTAGTCAATTACCAGAGCATTAATGAACTTCATAACATTCTTCGAAACTGTCGATATGCTTTATCTTGGTACTTGCTGAGAAGGTTCAACTTTATGTACTCAGTTGCTTAAAAGTAATATAGAAGTATAAGTCTCGGCTGCTGATTTACTTTCTTTGCATGATTTTGATTGCTGACTTCAAATACTACACCGAAGGAGGAATCTCAGGAATACTAGAAAACTCTATCGTGTCCTTTGTCGTCACATTAAATTAATGAGACTTCAGAGTGACGAGCACCTCTTGAATAAAGACAATCTGGGGAGTGTGGGTTTATGTCCGTTTCTGGTATCAACTGAATCTGATATAATCTTTGCCAGAGGTTCTTTGTCCAAAAAAGAAGATAAATCAATACATTGGGAGTTCTGGTCCCCAATGCTCTTCGTGGGCTCGTCTCGTCCTATGCTTGTGCAAGACGCAGTTAAAATTTTCAGAGTAATGAGGCTGAGAAAAGACAAAAATACTGATGGTTATGTTAACGTTACATAAGTAATTGAGGCTAGAGACTCAATTTAAAAGCAAAAATACACCAGTTATTAAGTAGTAAATGAAAAGCCATGAATGTGTAGTTTATTTTTTATGGAATGTGAATTTTTGGCTGATA
>NC_090728.1:146496634-146501634 GCF_036898095.1 Palaemon carinicauda
AATTAAACCTTAATTTACATTACAAGTATGGGTGACAAGTACGATACACGCACACACAGACACACACACTTAAAAATTAACGTTGAGATATCAAGTTGAGGTTGTAGAAAGACCCACAGCATATTATGGCATAGGAATCTAACCAAGCTTGTCTCTTGCCATTTCCTTGAAAATGGCTGCCGGAAAAGGCAAAATAATTTATTGCAACCATACATCAGGGAAGGGATCGTTGGCTCTAAAAGGAAGGTCCCTACATCGCATAACGACTTCGCAGAAAACTGATTTTCCAAATTCGAGAATCTTTATGAAGCGGCTTTGTGCATAAATACTTATTTCTTTGCGATAAAATTCTTTTATGAAGATGTCCCACTTTATAACATTTAAAAGAATTTAATGATTCGTTGTCTTAACAAACGAGAACAAATTATTGCTTCAAGTGAAACCTATAAGTATCAAATAACAAATTATTACAAACAAATGACAAAGAATATTGATACTGGTAAGCTAAACTTTGGATAAGGCAATTGTTTCTTAAGGAATAACTACTGTTAGCCATTGGGAAAATTAAATTGCTTACATTAGAAAGCCAAGGTAATTTTCACTACTGACAAGTAAAAGGAATATGAATAGAGTATAAGATGGTGATGTTCTCATATGATCTGGACAATGAAATATACAAAGGCGAATAGTGAAATTTGTTTTTCAAAGACCAATTCAAAAATAATTGTCAACATCCGAATGGTTAAGAGGGAAAAACGAGACCTTAAAGGCGGAACATTAAAAGTTAATACAGAGAGATTCAATGTTATGGGAACTGTTTGTATGAGAGAAAGGGCGAATCACAGGATAAATGAGCAGGGAAAGATTTAAAATCCCTCTAAAAGCTTTTCAGAGTTGTTTTTAAGAGCAAGTTAATATATATATATATATATATATATATATATATATACATATATATATATATATATATATATATATATATATATATATATATACATATATATATATATATATATATACATATATATATATATATATATATATATATATATATATATATATATATACAGTATACTGTATATATATATATATATATATATATATATATATATATATATATATATATATATATACAGTATACTGTATATATACATATACATATATATATATATATATATATATATATATATATATATATATATATATATATATATATATATATATATATATACAGTATACTGTATATATACATATACATATATATATATATATATATATATATATATATATATATATATATATATATATATACAGTATACTGTATATATACATATACATATATATATATATATATATATATATATATATATATATATATATATATACAGTATACTGTATATATATACATATACATATATATATATATATATATATATATATATATATATATATATATATACAGTATACTGTATATATATACATATACATATATATATATATATATATATATATATATATATATATATATATATATATATATATATATATGTATGTTACGAACCCTTTGGCCGTAATACAGGTTCTTTAATTTAAATACTTACAGGGATCGTAGGCAGTAAGAAAGTACACAGGGTATGAGGAATGTGGAAACAAACACCAAAATAAAATAAACAATATTTAATTACACAATACACTTAATACTAAATAAGCCTTGTGAGCAAACTTAACAGTAAATACAAACATAACAATAACGGGCTCACAACGATACCTAATACTTAGAAACTAACCCTAACAAAGAAAAGAAAGGACATAATATGTCCAAGGCTTAAATAATAATGATACGGGCCCAAAACCACTAACCTATAATTATAAGATTGAAGGAAGACTAGAGAAAATAAAGACAGAAAAACCTTAAATCTCCTACCTAACCGTGTTTGTACTAAACTTAAAAATAACCCAATACCAACAGCTTAACATGACATAATAAATATAAATATGATTTATAATTATATACACAAATCCTCGTGTACAACGAAGTGCACAGGAGTCTCTTCAATCTCCCAGCAGATATACGAGGAAGCACACAAATTGTCCAGGTAGACTCAGGGGTTGGCACCAATTCCGAGGAACAACACAGGATAATTACGTCTTACCTGGCAATTTCCTCCCTACAGGCCTCTTCACGAGCCAATAGCTCTCCTGGACATGCAGTTCAAGACGGACAGGACAGTGGTTGACATGACATCACCTACGTGGCGGGACAGCGACGACCATGTCTTCCGCCAAATCCTCCGGCGGGAATCAGGAGTACAGGAGTCGCAAGTGACAGTAACCTGCGATATCACAGCCGTGATCACACTCCTTAATGCACATACACCGCAGATGGCTCAGCACATCTACGGGCAACCACTTTCAAGGGAGGTCCGTCGGAGTATACCACCAAAAAGGCGTAATATCAATCTGCAGAAGGCTGTCAGCAAAATAGCGTACGTCCAGAAGCTTATACAGGCCCGAACTGCCTTAGCCCGTTCTCCACTCACTGCACTACAGTTCCATTCCAACTCGAAAACCAAATAAAAACAATTGTTAACACGATAGTTAGGCAATTACCAACAAGAGGAGGAATCACTGAGCAAAACCACTGAACGTTTCGTTAACGAAAAAAAATAGTTACAGAACTGAATATAATAGAACACTTAAAACTATAGTACAAGGCTGATTTAAGAAAAACAAGCAATAAATTACATTAATTTGACACCCTCCTCCCCCTCAAAAAAAAATTATTCAAATAGAATAATTATTTTTAGTACCACACAACCATATCACATACTAGAAAATAACCATATAGAAAACTTACTCTAAAACATCCTACAACGGAAAAAGAGACAACTTGATCTAAAACATCCTGCAAGAGAAATGAAGACAACCTAATCTAAAATATCCTGCAAGGTAAAAATAAGGTGAAGCAAAACTCACAACATAATGAAACAGACTTAAGACAAAGCCCGAATCGATACACTCATTTTAAATATGATAAAAAAAAAATAACCACCTTAAATATAACTTCCAATACAAACCCCGAAGGAGAAATGAGAAGGGCGAGGTGAGCAGAGAACTGACCAGACTTACATCCTGTCACGGTCGCCAATCTTGTTAGGAACCTTTTGGCCGTAATACAGGTAATTTCAATACTTAGAGGGATCGTAGGCAGTAAGAAAGTACACAGGGTATGAGGAATGTGGAAACAAACACCAAAATAAAATAAACAATATTTAATTACACAATACACTTAATACTAAATAAGCCTTGTGAGCAAACTTAACAGTAAATACAAACATAACAATAACGGGCTCACAACGATACCTAATACTTAGAAACTAACCCTAACAAAGAAAAGAAAGGACATAATATGTCCAAGGCTTAAATAATAATGATACGGGCCCAAAACCACTAACCTATAATTATAAGATTGAAGGAAGACTAGAGAAAATAAAGACAGGAAAACCTTAAATCTCCTACCTAACCGTGTTTGTACTAAACTTAAAAATAACCCAATACCAACAGCTTAACATGACATAATAAATATAAATATGAATTATAATTATATACACAAATCCTCGTGTACAACAAAGTGCACAGGAGTCTCTTCAATCTCCCAGCAGATATACGAGGAAGCACACAAATTGACCAGGTAGACTCAGGGGTTGGCACCAATTCCGAGGAACAACACAGGATAATTACGTCTTACCTGGTAATTTCCTCCCTACAGGCCTCTTCACGAGCCAATAGCTCTCCTGGACATGCAGTTCAAGACGGACAGGACAGTGGTTGACATGACATCACCTACGTGGCGGGACAGCGACGACCATGTCTTCCGCCAAATCCTCCGGCGGGAATCAGGAGTACAGGAGTCGCAAGTGACAGTAACCTGCGATATCACAGCCGTGATCACACTCCTTAATGCACATACACCGCAGATGGCTCAGCACATCTACGGGCAACCACTTTCAAGGGAGGTCCGTCGGAGTATACCTCCAAAAAGGCGTAATATCAATCTGCAGAAGGCTGTCAGCAAAATAGCGTACGTCCAGAAGCTTATACAGGCCCGAACTGCCTTAGCCCGTTCTCCACTCACTGCACTACAGTTCCATTCCAACTCGAAAACCAAATAAAAACAATTGTTAACACGATAGTTAGGCAATTACCAACAAGAGGAGGAATCACTGAGCAAAACCACTGAACGTTTCGTTAACGAAAAAAAATAGTTACAGAACTGAATATAATAGAACACTTAAAACTATAGTACAAGGCTGATTTAAGAAAAACAAGCAATAAATTACATTAATTTGACACCCTCCTCCCCCTCAAAAAAAAATTATTCAAATAGAATAATTATTTTTAGTACCACACAACCATATCACATACTAGAAAATAACCATATAGAAAACTTACTCTAAAACATCCTACAAGGGAAAAAGAGACAACTTGATCTAAAACATCCTGCAAGAGAAATGAAGACAACCTAATCTAAAATATCCTGCAAGGTAAAAATAAGGTGAAGCAAAACTCACAACATAATGAAACAGACTTAAGACAAAGCCCGAATCGATACACTCATTTTAAATATGATAAAAAAAAAATAACCACCTTAAATATAACTTCCAATACAAACCCCGAAGGAGAAATGAGAAGGGCGAGGTGAGCAGAGAACTGACCAGACTTACATCCTGTCACGGTCGCCAATCTTGTTAGGAACCTTTTGGCCGTAATACAGGTAATTTCAATACTTAGAGGGATCGTAGGCAGTAAGAAAGTACACAGGGTATGAGGAATGTGGAAACAAACACCAAAATAAAATAAACAATATTTAATTACACAATACACTTAATACTAAATAAGCCTTGTGAGCAAACTTAACAGTAAATACAAACATAACAATAACGGGCTCACAACGATACCTAATACTTAGAAACTAACCCTAATAAAGAAAAGAAAGGACA
>NC_090728.1:146514134-146515247 GCF_036898095.1 Palaemon carinicauda
TTTTTTTATCTGAGATGCCGTATATTAGAATGTCGGGCCTTTTACCGCGAGTGCCCCTTTTTCATTTTTTTTTCATTTTTTTGCCAAGTCATTTTTCCGTAAGATATTGCCAAATAGTGTCGTAAAACTTTTGCTTTTTTAGTGTTGGAAAGTGTGTCTAGATGATCTGGCTACCCATGCGTGATTTTGTTTTTGTCAGATACGACGTAGTTATTGGTATATTGGGTATTTAACTGCGGTTGCCAATTTCTGTTTTTTTTTCAATATTGGTAAAAATTTACTACGTAGTAAGGAATTACCGTATATTATTGATTTTTTTTTCATGTTTATGTGTTAGAAAGTGTGCCTTGATGGTTGGGCTAACACGTGCATGTCTTTTTTTTTATCTGAGATGCCGTATATTAGAATGTTGGGCATTTTTCCGCGATTGCCCCTTTTTATTTGTTTTGAATTTTTTTGCTTAGTCATGTTACCGTAAGGAATTGGAAAGTAGTGTCGCAAAACTTATATTTTTATAGTGTTGAAAAGTGTTTCTAGATGATCTGGCTACCCATGCCTATTTTTTTTTAGCCAGATATGGCGTATATATAAGTATGTGTTCGATTTTCCTGTGATTGCCATTTTTTCGTTTTTTCCCATTTCTTTCAAAATTACTACGTACTAAGGAACTATCACAGAGTAATGATTCATTTATATGTTTATTTGTCGGAAAATGTGCCTTGATGGTTTGCCTAGCACGTGGCTGAAATTTTTTTTTCTTCTGAAATGTCGTATATTAGAATGGCCCATTTTTCCACGAGTGCCCCTTTTTATTTGTTTTGCATTTTTTTGCTTAGTCATGTTACCGTAAGGAATTGGCAAGTAGGTGTCGCAAAACTTATAATTTTATAGTGTTGGAAAGTGTTTCTAGATGATCTGGCTACCCATGCCTATCTTTTTTTTTAGCCAGATATGGCGTATATATAGGTATGTGTTCGATTTTCCAGTGATTGCCATTTTTTAGTTTTTTCCCATTTCTTTCAAAATTACTACGTACTAAGGAACTATCACAGAGTAATGATTCATTTAGATGTTTATTTGTCGGAAAATGTGCCTTGATGGTTTGCCTAGTTA
>NC_090728.1:146525747-146548247 GCF_036898095.1 Palaemon carinicauda
TGACATTTGCTTCGAGTTTTCTGGGTCATGACTCGTCCGGATTCTGTAAGTTGGAAGCTAAATATAAAGTAAAACAAAATCAGGTCTATATTGAGTAATACGATTTCGTTCGATATGAACAGGATATTCCATTGTCGATAGAATTGCTGATATGTGGTTTGATAGATAGATACAAGATAAACGGATAGATAAACCCTTATTTTCTAGTAGATGTTATTATGTCAACTGTACCAGTGCTCTGCGGTTTGACAATTGGGATTTATCATTTTACATGAAACGTATTGGCTAAATCCAAAGATAGCGTATGCAATGTTACGAGTCCTTCTTCCAACTCAATACATACCACAAATATTTTGAATAAATTTGATGGAAATAATAGCATAAATAATCAATTTAGTTATCGCTTTCATATAAAATGAAAGTATGATTTTTGTGAGCAACCTTTAGCACAACCATCAATAAGCATGATTACCTCTGTGATTCACTAATCGCTCATTTAAACTCATGTCAAAAACAGTCTACTGACGAATAAATTTACCTTGAATGAAAGAAAGGCCTATTTCATAGTCTTTTCTTTGCGCAGAGTTCCAGGTAATATAAGGGTTGCTATAGGAAATCCCACTCTTGACCAGAAGTCCAGTGGTAGATTTTTAGGGGTAATGCTAGATAATAAAGTAACTTTCAGTGACCATGTTAATATGGCAGTCAATAAAATTGCTTGCATGATGGGTATCATCATTAAAGGATTATTTCCTTCTATATATTATAAAACAATTGCAGCCTATCCCTCGTTAGTATCTCCTCACCTAAATTACTGAATTACGGCGTGGGGAAATAGCATTAGCAACGTCCTGCGACCGTCAACTATAATTCCAAAAAGACTGGTAAGAATCATAAGCTCAAGTGATTACTTAGATCATACTTCGCCTCTATTCCTGTCTCTCTCAATATTGAAGCTGGAAAAAAGACTTATAAGGTCTCATTAATGGATATCATGTTCCAAAAACTTATATTGAACAAATTTCCACATTTAAGACGAAAATTAACTAAGGAACAGTCAGTTCATCGATATAGAACAAGAAACTCAAACTTAACTCTTCCCTTCATACGTGTTAATAGAAGCAAGCAATCTTATCTTTATCAAGGTATTAAACATTGGAATCTAAAGGCATTAGTTACGTTCGATCTTTTTAAAAAATATTATTCAATGCTCTTGTTACCTGTATACGAAAGCTGTGCGGGCAAGTAATTATACTTACCGACCTAAACATGATGTAAATATCAATTTCAATATTTTGGATCTTAAGTTTGAAAAGCTATTTCTCTTCACTGAATTTTTGCTTAATATTTACAATTTTCATTAGTTCATATAACACTTTTCTTTATTATATGAATATACATTTCAATTTTGTTATAATAATGTATATATATATATATATATATATATATATATATATATATATATATATATATATATATATATATATATATATATATATATGCATGCATGCATATATACAGTAAACGTATATTAATTTTCATTTCATATTTTTTCATATTTAATAATAATATTAATTAAGTTGTATTACTGCCGGAAGAGCTCTGCTCCACATGGAAACTATTTTGGGGAAATTCTTTTAGTAAGACAACACGTGTAATAAGCAATATAAAGAAAAAATATTTGCCTTTAGTTACAAAGAAAAAAAACCCTTATCATGGTTTAAAGAGTTTAAAATGGCATTGTAAGAACAGGATAAAATCACACTGTTTAAAACGTGATATTGATTCAGAAGAATGAGCTAATTAAGGAAAGTCACGAGGCGTAACGATAAGGAAAGAACCTTCCCAAAGAAAAAGGAAAAGATGTGAAAATTTGCAAGAATGAACCTTGATTAGTCAATGTTTTCGTATCGAATCCGTTCGATTTCGTTCAAACTTCGCCGTTGTAACTCGGGATGATCTTGGAAAGGTCATCAGAGGTCATATTTGAAGCTCTGATAAGATGCCGAAAAGTGGTGTAGTCAAATTCACGCATTTCTGATAAATAACTTTTGGATGATCCACCGCTTTTTATCAGAAACATCAATTTGATTTTAATTACGAAATATGTTTCCCTCACAGAGAGAGAGAGAGAGAGAGAGAGAGAGAGAGAGAGAGAGAGAGAGAGAGAGAGAGAGAGAGAGAGAGAGAGAGAGAGAGAGAGAGAGAGAGAGAGCAATTTTAGAATCATTTTGTGATTAGAGAATTGTAACTGGCGATCAATAGGGAATACGGGAAGTTTCTGAAATGCATATTCGGTAATTTATGAAAAGCTAATTATGCTAAAAGAGAAAAAAAGTAAAAATTAAAAATATCAATTAGGAAGATGTGATATAGGCTACACTTAATAACGCGCTAATGTTAGTGATCTGGAAAATGAGTAGATTAAAAAATCGTTTTTCCTTTGTATTATGAATTGTTCTTTCGTTATGAAGTAAAAATAAAAATGGTATAAAATCTCAATGGCATTAAGGAAAGATGAAAAATTGTATGATATAATTTTTTTTTCTTAATATATTGCTGGAGAGAAACGTTTCTTTTTATCTTGACTTTGAAGTTATCAAAATTTCTAGCACGCTCAGTCGACGAATGATTGTGTTAAACACTGATCTCTTGTCGAATGGAATCTTATTTCTAATCTCTCTCTCTCTCTCTCTCTCTCTCTCTCTCTCTCTCGCTCTCTTTCTCTCTCTCTCTCTCTCTCTCTCTCTCTCTCCTCTCTCTCTCTCTCTCTCTCTCTCTCTCTCTCTCTTGCTGTGAGTTTTATGTATAACAATTTCCTTTTGATAAATTACCATATTTTACGCTGTCTAAACGTATCCGTGTATTCTGTACTAAGGACAAATATTCGGTTGGAATCTAGAAAACGAAAATAAGGAAGACAGTTAATAGACACCATCATTTATGTAGACATAAATATAAAGATAAAGAATTGTCACAGGAAATTTTGGCTTGAACTCCAAAGGCCGCTATAAACTGCAAATTACAGTTTGAAAATCATTCACTTAAAATAACTTATAAAAAGTTAGGTCTAAATTGCATAAATTTTCATTTCAAAGAAAATTCGAAGAATTCTGCAGCACTTCAGCGATTTAAGGTTTCGCGACGAAAATAATCTCTTCATTAGCGAATCACAAAGTCAGGAAGCAGCTTTCTGAACTTTCCCTTTCTCCTATGCAAAAAGGAGAGATCTTTTCATGCCGCAGATTCTTCTAGGAATTCCAGATTTCCTTGATGTAAAAATGAAAGGAGTTTTTTAGGAATCTGGAAAAGGGATGAAGGCAAACGGTCCAGCATTTCCAGGCAGAGAGGACAAATGATAACAGGAATATTGGCTGTCTTGCATCCTCAGATTAGGATTGACCGATTGACGAGAAAGAAGGTGACAAAAAGGAGTAGGGAAAATAAGATTGAATTAGATGTAATATAATTTTTTTTGCATTGAAAGAGTAGCTACAATAAATTTTTAAGTTGTGTCGTCTCGTATTCGTTTCAATATATCCAATTCAGAAATAAAAAACGGGAATCTTTAGGAATAGTCGAATTATAGAACGGAAGTAAAGTAAATATATTCCTTTACTACCCTTACATATTATTCATTCATGAGAATATGATTCGGTATTTAAAATTGTTTGAAGAATATCTTCTGTAACTATTTGTAGGCTATCACTAAAGTTAAGGAACTTCAAACTCAGATAAGAAAAAAACGGCCATTGCCCATTCATTACATAACTTGTAAGTGGAAAATATTTTTGTTCTCTATATTAAGTCTCTTTTAGTTTATAACAGCATTTGTTCTTCCCCTAAAAAAATATTTTTCTTCTCTCTTAAGTATACATAAAAAAATACCTGTAGGATCGTAATAATCAAATATCTTACTCAGCGTCTGTTTAAAAATAAATTATATGACTTTGTTGTAAAATCCTAATCTACTCTCTCTCTCTCTCTCTCTCTCTCTCTCTCTCTCTCTCTCTCTCTCTCTCTCTTTGGTCCGGACATGAAGTCCGGCCAATCTGCACACGCACGCACTCTCTCTTTAGTATCTGCTGCTTTTGCTTTCAGAGTATAAAGTCATAATTACCAGTTTTTACGTTCGCAACAAAGTAAATCTAAATTGAAACTGAATTTTTCTTCTTCATTTTCATAGGTATTCTAACTGGAAATAGAAACAGAAAATACCTAAAAATTTAATAAACAAATCTACAAACAAACGCCTTTGCAGCCACCATTTGTTGCCACAACCTTCGTGACTTCTTCACCTCTCAACCATACCAAACAAAAACCTTCTCTTCTTTCCAGAAACATCAACAAAGTGATTCTACTTTTGTTTCTTCAATTGACCTACCACACATAGTTTAAACTTCTTTACTAAATGTTTGCACTTTGCATCTATTGCTATCAAAATAAATGTCCCTAAATTCGATGCTCTAGTTTTATTTTGGATACAAATTGTAAAACTCATAGATTTTGTTTTTGTGTTACTGAATGGCGGACGGAATTTTATTGTTAAGTCAAATTTTAAAACCCAACCTATTCCCTCTTGAATGAAAAAGGCAACCCTCACAATAAGAGAAGAGGTTGGTTTAAAATTAAGAAAATCTATTTCAAATACGTGAACTGATGACCGCGACTGACGACCTCGGGCTTGGAATTATGGAAACCCTGAATCTTGTATTTTTGAGTAGGAGGATGTCTACTGTATATTTGAAATTTCCAATAGTTTTTGTTTTCTATAAGAAAATTGTTTTATTGCTAAAAAGTCCTTTTTATATATTCAATCAAGCGCGTCAGGTAACTCAGGTAACTCTTTCGAGATCATTTTCAAAAAAAAATCATAGAGCTTCGATAAGCTATTTAGTTTAGTATCGCATACAATTACACGATTTTCTATAATTAGGAGTGAGTCAATTATTGTTTTTTTTTATATATTACACTTCCTTTGTCTAATTCATAAATTTACGGTTTTTATGTTATGGTTATGCTGAAAGATGCATAAAGTGTCAGAGCCGATAACTACAGACCAAAAGCGTAAAACTTGCCCAGAAAGAGAGATTAGACGCTATTATGTTATGTTAGACAGTCTTGCTCCCGTTGGCCCATTTGGTAAAAGCAAATACAGTAACAGGTGGGCAATTTATACAGAGATCAAGAGACAGGACGCGGTGGAAGAAATTGACAGTCCACGTCGAAGACATGGTACCTAGATGGATAGATAGATAGATAGATAGGTAGATAGATATACAGTGTGTGTGAGGAGGGACATTTTTGTATTTTAGGAAAGGGGCTCACCACTGCTATGTAAACAATCCTGAAATATAATGGATATGTCCTTTGATCAACTGTGATGAGACAAAATTACCGCAAGAAACCCTTACTCAACCATACTAAAGTCGATTCATTCAATCTCTAGAAAAATACTATTTTAACATGAAAAGATGAGGGATTTTAAAGCCAACCTTGTGGATATTTAATATCAGCAAAAACAAAGTATTTGAAATAAAAATAGCGAACTTTAAAAGTAACATATATTAATAAAAATGTATATATATATATATACATATATATATATATATATATATATATATATATATATATATATATATATATATATATATATATATATATACATTATATATATATATATATATATATATATATATATATATATATATATATATAAAATAAATGTTAATTAAAGTTTAAAGGTACATTTGTATGTTCAAAAAATAAACTTGCAAATGGAATAGCGTTTTTTTTTTTTTTTTTTTTTTTTTTATTGGGCTCTGTCGCCCTCCTCAATTGAGGAAGTTAAAGAGCGTCACAGGTTGGAAAAATAAGAAATGTTCCCAATAAGAAAAACCTTTTAATCAGAAAATAAGTTTACTCCTCTTTGCAATATGGCGATTTTAGAGTATTTAAAGAGTCACGTGAATTACACAATGTTATTGATATACATATTCGAATGTTTCTTGACAAATTTGTAATTTGAGATTTAAAAAGATATACGAACCTTATATTACATCATATAAGAATATGTAATACACATTTAATAATACGTTGAAAGGTACGTGGAATTTGAAAAGTAGATATCAGCAAACGTTTTGTCCTTTAACCAAATTAGCCAACGTAATGCAACTCTCTCTCTCTCTCTCTCTCTCTCTCTCTCTCTCTCTCTCTCTCTCCTCTCTCTCTCTCTCTCTCTCTCTCAGGTCTGGGGAACAGATTTATTTTGACCAAATTAGCCAGCGTAATGCAAATTTCTCTCTCTCTCTCTCTCTCTCTCTCGTACGGATAGAGAACAAACGTTCTTTGTCCAAAATCACCAAATTTTGACGTTGTTCTCAAAATAAAAGGCGCGGTCCAAAGGCATTGAAAATTCTATAAATCTTGTATCAAGAATCTATATGCTGTTAGAATTTCTAAGGTGAAGGTTGGTAGGACAGATAATTTAGGCATCATTCAGTATAGGCTCAATTGGAAAATAGAAAAATAAATGTAACAAAGATTGGATCTGAATGTACGATACAATAGACTGTAAAATTCCAGTTGTATAGGATTCAAGGCAAATAGCTCACAAAATAACTCATTTCTATCAAGAATAATTTAAATTTCTAAAAGCTCCGGGAGGATTTCCACAAAATTTCAGGAATAAGGGATTCTATCTTCTAAATAGTGTCTTCGTTATATTATTATCTTCTTTTAACCCCCTTTACCCCTCCCTTTCTCCTACCCCTCCCTTTCTCCTACCCCTTCCCCTTAAACCCCTTCTTCCCCTGCTCTAACTGATATAACACTTGCATCTGGAACTGAGAACCACAGCGAGTGACTTTCTGAATCTCCCCTCTCTCCCATGGAAAAAGGGGAGATCTTTTCCTGATTTCGATTTATTGAGGGATTGCAGATTTCCCCAATGCATAAATAAAAGGAAGTTTTCAGGAATCTAGAAAAAGGAGGAGGGCAATACGGACTAGAGTTTCTAACCAGAGAAGACAAAGGAGTGAAAGAAATATTGGCTTCCTGGCATCTTCAGATACGAGGTCAATTATAATGACTTTGAGTTAAAAGAATATAATAAAAAGTGAATGGGATTATGGAATTCTTGGGATGGTTTGAGTAGTTAAAGTAAAACTTATTAATGACCAACTTTGTTACATGCAAAATTCCTCGAGATCGGGTAATTTTAGATTTGTTACAGTTACAGCTAAAACAAAGATACGAACAGTGATTTTTTTTTTAAAGTAAATATTACCAAGGAGCATAAATATAAACTAACTATTCATACAAACACAGCAAAAAGGGTGAATATATGAGACATTATAATGTAGTTACGAAAATGCTACTAAAAGGTGTAGGAAGAACAGAACTAATTAAAGAAAAAGAATCATTGACGCAATCATTACAAAGCTGAAGAAAGAAAATTGAACATCCGTTTCCTTTTATTTTCTCATCAAATTTGCTCTTTTTAATTTTTTTTCTCTCATTTACCAAACAATTTATTTCTTTAATCTTGCGTAATTATTGTTATTAGATTCTGGCAATCAATCTTATTTCGAAGCTCCAGTCACAGTCATGGACCTTAATTGTGGTCAGAAACTTCGTATGATTGGCCTTGATTTTAGTGTTAATCATGAGACTCTTGTTTTCAAACTTAAACGGATTGGAATTGGTGGGTCTTTTCTTAGGATCATTCTATAATTTTTGAGTGATAGAGGCAAAGAGTAGTTGTTCATGAGTACAACAATGACAATAGAAATTCAATATATGTTCCTTAGAGTAGTGTTCTTAGCCCATTACTTTTTTATATTTTATACACGATATGGTATTGGCACTAGAAAATAACCTGGCTGCACCTGCAAATGATGGAATTCTTACTGCACCAATTTTAGTTCCAGAATGTAGACCTGCGATCAATGAATCTCTTAATAGGGGTCAAGCAAAAATTAGTCTATGGTGAAAAGTATGGTGAATGAAGTTAATACTTAATAAAACTCAAAGTATGATTGATTATAAGCAGGCCAAGGACAATCGCATATCAACACTCAGATCTTTGCAATTACAGTTTCTCTTAAACTATATAAAAGTTATTCAGAATTTTAGAAGTGATTCTTGATTACAAATTTAGTTTAGAAAAATATCATATGTGATTCTATTTCAATTTGAACAAAAACTGCTTACTGATAAAGTAGTTCAAGATTTTTGCTGATCAATCTGTCTAGATGAAATTTCTAAATTCTTTAATTCTACTATGTTTTGAGTATCATTCTCCTATCTGGTCTTAAGCTGCTGACTCTCATCTTACTTTGCCGGAGAAAAACTTGCTATCAAATAAATTCCTTATCACTGATCTGCACACTAATTTCTGGTAGCGTGATTCAGTTAGTTCTTTGTGGCTGTTACAAGGAATTTTTCTTAATTCCGATCATCCTTTAATTTCAGATGTTCCAGAATTGTAAAATCCATTACGTAGCACTAGGTGTACAGTTAATTATAAGTCTTTTCCTCTCTATCAAAAGGCTTAATACTACACAATACTTTAGAAGTTGAATTCCAACTGTGACCACATTGCAGAGGGATCTTCCTAATCTGGCGGTTGAATCGGAGAAAGTTCAGATGTTCAAACTTGTTGCAAATGTTTTCTGTTTTTGACATAACCCTTGTTTCATCCTTATATGAGACTGATCGATTTTAAATTTGTTATTGATCATAATATTTTTTTAAATGTCATTATTTCTTACATACAGTTTATTTAATATTTCTCTATTTCATATTTGCAATTGATGGCTATAGTTGTTGAAGCCTAGTCAAGGACATGTAGCTTAATTTTTGTTGGAGCTAAGGTTGTACCTTGGCTAATAATAATAATAATAATAATAATAATAATAATAATAATAATAATAATAATAATGCAATGAAAACGCTCTCAAACACAGATGACCCTAGTAAATTATATATTTTCTTTAAATCTTCTACTGAGACGTTGTTTAGTCCAGAAGTGTTTATACCTGTTATGGTGTTCTAATCTATTTGACATATACAGTATGTTCAGAAACAGCTATTAACAACACCGATCCCTAGTTCAGGAGGTTTTCCCTTCAGAAGACGCCTTATTTGTAACAACTTTGGAAAAACAATCTTAAATTTCAAGTCTGTGAACCAGATTGGTGTCGATGGAACTGTTCTTGCAAGTTCTCTGTGAACGAGTGCTGCCTTTTACTCTATTCGACATTTTCTAGGAGAATCACGAGATCGATATACCTTCAAAAAGTATGAGTATATTCCTCTATGTATATATTGTATGCATGTACACACCCATGCACACATACAAACACACCCATATATATATATATATATATATATATATATATATATATATATATATATATATATATATATATATATATATATATGGGTATGTGTGTGTACATAAATCAATTTTTGTGTGTATACGTGTATTCAGGCGCAATAGCCTTTTTAACTGTGCTCTTAAAATTTATCTCGAAGCAAATGAACATTGATGGTTTTCTGTGAAACTGACCTCCACTTTCGATGGGTGTCAGAATAATACTGAAACCTCTGTTAAATGAACCATTTCCTGACACTACTGTTACTCTAAGTTGACACTGGCTGTTGAATCCAATTACTCTTCAGTGGCGGCTATGTGATCTTTAGTCGGTTTCAGAACCGCGAGACAGAACACAGATCATTAGAGTCCACATGGAAGAGGGATCTATACTTTGCCTAAATCTTCTAATAATGGCTTCATGAACTGAATAACCAAGAATTCAGGTTTTGTTACAACCAAGCTTTAACAAGAGAGAGAGAGAGAGAGAGAGAGAGAGAGAGAGAGAGAGAGAGAGAGAGAGAGAGAGATACCTAACAAACTGTGATTGGTTTTTGACTGTTTTTCTATGATTAAAAGTATGCAAAGCAAAACAGGGAAAAAAGAAAAATCCAAACACTAAGCTCATACCGTGCCACACAGGATGTTTGATTATTTCTTCTAAACTTTATTTTATGATATATAAATGTATGTACATGTACAGATATATCTACCTATGTATATATAACAGCACACATACATGTATATATATATATATATATATATATATATATATGTGTGTGTGTATATATATGCATATATATATATATATATATATATATATATATATATATATATATATATATATATATATATATATATATACATGTATATTTATATGCATATATATATATAAATATATATATATATATATATATATATATATATATACATATATATATATATATATATATATATATATATATACATGTATATTTATATGCATATATATATGTATATATATATTTATATATATATATATATATATATATATATATATATATATATATATATTTATATGCATATATATATATATTTATATATATATATATATATATATATATATATATATATAATATATATATATATATATATATATATATATATATTTATATATATATATATATATATATATATGTATATTTATATGCATATATATATATTTATATATATATGTATATATATATATGTATATATATATATATATATATATATATATATACAGTGATACCTCTACATACGATCTTAATTCATTCCAGAAACTGCTTTGTATGTTAAAACAATCGTATGATGGAGCAAATATTCCTATAAGAATACATGGTAATTTGTTTAATTCGTTCCTCAGCCTAAAAACCCATAATAAATCCTTAATAAATGGCTACACATAATTACACAATACATTAATACAATACCTGTATAATAAATACATAATACAAACCAAAAAAAAAGAATAATAATAATGAAATAATAATTAAAAACGGGTTGTAATGTAACACTTCACCTCAGCGACAGGCCAGCGCAGGTGTAGGGACTTCTACACAGGAGGAGACGGAAGATCAGCGAGGAGGTAGGGACAGTGACTTTGTACGATAATGTGTACGATAACTTACACTAACTTACACTACTACGTGAACTTTAACTTAACTTGGCTTATTTTTTTTTTTCATTTTTATAATTTTATATATTTTTTTTTAAATTTTTTCTTTTCTTATTTTTAATTTTCATCACTTTCACTCGATTCGGTCTTCCTTTTCTTTGCTTCACTTTCTTTCTTTTCATCATGATCACTAGACTGTTTTAAAGATTTTTTAAAGAAACTATCAAGTGAAAGTTGCTTTGTATGGCTTTTGAGGATTTTTCTAAAATTCGTTAAGCAAACATCATCGAACTGCGCAACAACACGGCAAACCTGAAGTTTCTGTGGGTGATGCTTGTCGATGAAATCAACAACGTATTGATGATATGCCAACATCTGTTTTATTTCCGCCGTACCTAAGATTTCGCCTACCTCCTCGATCTCCTCCGACTCACTCAGCTGCGCTTGGAACTCATCATGCTGCATGGCTTGTAGCTCCTTGAGTTCCTCGGTGGTGAGCTCTTCGTGATACTCATCAACGAGTTCGGTGATGTCATCTTCATCCACCTCCAGAACCATGGACTTGCCAAGGGATACAATCTCTTCGACGTCTTCCTCGGCGGCAAGCACAGGTTCATTCTCGGGGCCAAAACCTTCGAAATCTTTGGGAGCAACAGCATCAGGCTAAAGCTTCTTCCAAGTGGAATTCAGTGTCCGACGAGTTACTCCCTCCCAAGCCTGATCAATGATCTTTATGCAGTGCATGATATTAAAGTGGCTCCTCCAAAATTCACGCAAAGTTAAGTTGTTGCTTTGCGTGACATTAAAGCACTGCTTAAATAAGTGCTTGGTGTACAGCTTCTTAAAATTAGAGATGACTTGCTGGTCCATGGGCTGGAGGATAGGGGTGGTATTCGGTGGAAGATACAACACCTTGATGAATTTGTATTCGTCAATGATATCATCTTCGAGTCCGGGGGGGTGAGCGGGTGCATTGTCCAAACAAAGCAAGCACTTCAAAGGCAAATTCCTCTCCTGAACATACTTCTTGGCAGCAGGGCCGAAAACTACGTTTATCCATTCCATAAAGATATGCCTAGTAACCCAAGCCTTAGAATTAGAACGCCATAGAACATGTAGTAGGTCTTAATTAATTCTATGTGCTTTAAATGCCCTAGGGTTTTCGGAATGGTAAACCAATAACGGCTGTATTTTGCAGTCCCCGCTGGCGTTGGCACAAAGCGCAAGAGTCAACCGATCCTTCATTGGCTTATGTCCAGGCATTTTCTTCTCTTCGTCGGTAATGTACGTTCGACTAGGCATCTTTTTCCAAAACAGACCGGTTTCATCACAGTTGAACACCTGCTGCTCTATGTAACCTTCCTCCGCCACGATGCTTTCGAACTTTTTAACAAAGTCTTTAGCAGCCTTGGTGTCCGAACTCGAAGCCTCTCCATGACGAACAACTGAAAGAATCCCGGTCCGTTTCCTAAATTTCTCGAACCAACCTCTAGACGCCTTTAATTCCTCCGTCGTAGGATCGGCTGAACTCTCCCCCGCGTCACCCCGAGAGCGCGCCGCCTTCAAGTCACTGTAGATAGCGCTGGCCTTCTCACAAATGATCGTTTCCCTGATCGTATCGCCAACAATCTCCTTGTCCTTTATCCAGATCAACAAAAGGCGTTCCATCTCTTCCAGAGTAGGGCTATGACGTTTAGAAATAATCGTGATCCCCTTCGAAGGTTTCACTGCTTTAATGGCTGACTTCTGTTTTATGATCGTCGAGATCGTAGACATATTCCGGCCATATTGTTTAGCCAGATCGCTAACACGTACACCTCGCTCATGCTTTTCTATTATTTCCTACTTTAATTCTAATGCAAGCATAGACTTCCTCTTTTTTTCACTGCTACTACTTCCTGAACCGAAACTAAGCTTTTTAGGACCCATGATTACGGAACACAGAAAACAACACGTGAAAAGGCAAGATAAAAAACTGTTAAAACTGAGCGAATAGAGGACAACCACACGATGGGCATGTGATGAGAGGACTGATCAAGGTGACGCTCGATTGGCGTCCCTCCGATGTGCTGCCGCCTAGCGGCGTCAACAACAAACGACGCTGGACGCTTTCAAGAAAATTCCACGGGTAAGCGTATTGTTTACTTCGTATGTTGGAGCAACACTTTGTATGTTGAGACAGAAATTTGGTCGAATTTTACTTCGTATGTTGGAAAATTCGTATGTTAGGACAATCGTATGTAGAGGTTCCACTGTATATCATAAATATGTATATAAATATAGCTATATATAAATACATACAAATAAACATACACACATACACACACACACACACACACACACACATATATATATATATATATATATATATATATATATATATATGTATATATATATATATATATATATATATATATATAATATATATATATATATATATATATATATATATATATATATATATATATATGATACGTTTCGTATTCAACTAAGTTGAGTGAAATAGAACCAAAACTGGTGCTTAAGAAACAAATTGTTGAATTGTCTTCTGAAATCTTTAGGTAGAAGACCGATTATTGTGAATAAATTTGAATATAAGAAAAAGGGAAGAGATATTTTATGCTCTTATTGGAAAAAAATTCGGGGTAAATATATTAAAAAAACTTTTCTTGGTTGTATATTCATCGTCATTCAATGCTCTTCTTTTTACATACACTATAAAATATTTCGTAATTCTAGTTGTAAGCAGAGCAAAAGTTAATGAGGAATAAGACTTTAATATTTATTGAAATAAACTAGAATTTCGTTATAATCAATAAAATGAATGAATTCTCAGATTACCAAATTCATTGTTGCAATATTGCACGAATTTGAATGTGTAATTTAAATGTGACTTTCATAAACGTGGGATAAAATTTTCTTTTGAAATGAAAACTAATCGCAAAGAAGCTTAAATGTAAATTCAGGGAATCAAAGCCGCATACAAAAGTGACGACACTGCCTGTAAAATGTTGACAATTCCCAACACCAGTACGGATTAAAATGCTTTGCAATGTCATCCAGTGCAGATTGATTGATTGATTTTGGGTTCTTGGCATCGTAGCATTGAAGGCCATTGAAGCCGATATCATTTGCTATAAATAAATTATAAAAGTAAATTCAAGTTAAAATCATAAAAGGAAACAGGTCATTAATAAATATCCAATACCTTTCAGTAGACTTCATCCACTGCAGTGCTGACGCGAGTATTCATTTCTGCCAGTTCAACAAAAGCGGCGCTCAATGTCTGGAACAAATGAAGGTAATACAAACATGAAACTCAAATATATCGCTGACATTTGCGTCATGTTTTCTGGGTCATAACTCGTCCATATTCTGGGAGGTGGAAGCTAAATATCATCAAGTAAAACCATATCAGGTGTTTCCTGAATAAAAGGATTTACGTTGATATGAATAGGACATTTCAATATGGAGAGAATCGCTGAAATGTCACTTCGATTAGAAAGATACAACGAGAAACAGAAAAATAAACCTTTGTTTTCTATTAGATGGTATTATATTTTCTACTTACCAGTTCTTTGCGGTTTGATAATTGGGATTTATCATTTTATATAAAATGACTCATTCCAAACGTAGTGATTTATTCCAAAGGTAAGAGTATAAAATGTAACGAGGTCTTCTAACTTTATACATACCACAGATATACTTGGATTAATTTGATTAATAGATTATAAATAAACAATTTAGTTATCGTTTTCATATAAATGAATGTGTATCCATATAATTTTTGTGAGCAACACATAGGACAACCAACTGTCGCTAAGCATGATAGAAATATGTCAGAAAAATAACCCAACTTACCTTACCTGTTTACAGAATAGAAAAAAAAAAAAATATATATATATATATATATATATATATATATATATATATATATATATATATATTTGAAAATAGATGTTAGAAATTAGCAAGGAAAAGAAATTGACTAAAATACAGTTGAGTACTTCACTTCTCTCTCTCTCTCTCTCTCTCTCTCTCTCTCTCTCCTCTCTCTCTCTCTCTCTCTCTCTCTCTCTCTCTCTTTTTTTTTCTTTTTTTTTTAGCACATGGGAAACTATTTAGGGGAAATTGTTTCATTAAGACAAAACGGGAAATAAAAAACTTTAAACAAAAAATGTACTTGTCTTTAAATTATGAGAAAAAAGCCGTTATCATGGGTTAAAGAGTTTAAAATGTCATTGTTCGAACAAGATAAAATCAGACTGTTTAAAACATGATATCGATTCAAAAGAATAAGCTAATTAAGGATGACCACGAGGCGTTAAGGTGAGTAGTGATCTTTCCCAAAGAAAAAAGAAAAAAACGTGAAAGCTTGCAAGAATGAACCTTTATTAGTCAGTTTTTTCGTAATGATTCGGTTCAATTTCGTTCAAACTTAGCTGTTGCAACTCGGAATGATCTTGGAAAGGTCATCAGGGGTCATCTTTGAAGCTTTGATAGGATGTCCGGAATGTAATGTAGTCAAATTCACGCATTTCTGATAAATAACTTTTGGATGATTCATCGCTTTTTATCAGAAACATCACTTTGATTTTAATCACGAAATATGTTTCTCTTACCAAGAGAGCAATTATAGAGCCAATTTGTAATTCGAGAATAGTAATTACCGATTCATAGGGAAAACGTGAATTGCTGAGATACATACTGTGTGTTTTATGAAAAGCTTATAATGCGAAGTGACAAAACTTAAAAAATCTTAAGGAATTAATTAAAAAGATGTGATATACACGTAATATCATGTTAATGTTAGGAGTAATTTGAAAGATAGGTAGATTCTGAATCATTTCACCTTTGTATTTTGAATGAATGAATGATTTAAAGTTTTCAGGCATCCTGACATCTAAGGTCATTGACGCCGTTTGTATTTTGAAGAGTTCTTTCATTATTAGGAAATAGAAATTAAAGTGGTAAAAAAATTCGAATGGCATGAAATAAAAATGAAAAAAAAAAAAATACAATCTAGATATTATTCTCCACAACTTACTGACGGAGTGAGAATGTTCAGAGACATTTATCTTAACTTGTTATTACAATCCCTAACATACTCGGCTTATACAAGACTATTAAACACTAATCTCTTAACGAGTTTAGTCTCCTATTACTCTTTAAATCTCTCTCTTGCTCTTTTGATACAAGTTTAGGGAACACAAATTTCCTGTTGTTAAATTACCATATTTTGACGTTCGTCTCATCAACTAGACTTACACGGTCTAAACGTATCGTTTATCTTATATATTCTGCATCAAGACCAAATATTCTTTTGGAATCTATAACAACAGCATAAAAAGACAGTTTATATATGCCATTACTTATATAAACATAAAGAAAAAGAATTGTCACAGAAAATTTTGGATTGAACTCCAAAGGCTGCTATAAATGTAAATAACAGTTTGAAAATCATTCACTCAAAATAACTCATAAAAAGCTCAGTCTAATTTGCATAAATTTTCCTTTCCCAAAATCTTCGAAGAATTCTGCAGCATTTCAGGGATTGAAGATTTCCCCCGACGAAATAATCTTTGTTAGATTATCACAGTCAGAAAGCATCTTTCTGAACTTCCCCTTTCGCCTATGGAAAAAGGAGAGATTTTTCATGCCGCTGATTCTTCTAGGGATTCCAGGTTTCCCTGACGCAAAAATGTAAGATTTTGTTTTTTGGAAATTTGGAAAAAGGAAGACTGCAAACGATACAGCATTTCCAGGCAGAGAGGACAAAGGAGTGACAGGAATATTGGCTGTGTTGCTGCTCTTGCATCATAAGATAGGTTGTTACTTTCAGTGATTGATGGATTGAGGAGAAAGAGTTTGTGAAAATGAATTAGGGAAAATAGGATTGAACTGCATGAGGTTATAGAATTCCTTACTTGGAAAAAAGTAGATAAAAGAAAATTTACTCTTATTAATAGCAACCTTATTTTTTACTAATAATATTTGAATTCTTAACGTGAGCGCTCTCGTAGTCGCTTCAGTAAATCTAGTTCAGAAATAACAGAGAGGGATCTTTAAGAATAGTCGAATTATGGAACGTAATTAAAGTAAATATACTATTCACTCATGAATGTAATTAGGTATACAGAAGAGTTTAAGCAATAATTTCCTTAACTATTAATAGGCTACCACTAAAAGTAAGTAACTTAAGAGCTCCAACGAAAAGCAGTCACTGCCCATCCACTACATAGCTCGGGAGTGGAAAATCTCTCTATTCCCTATGAGCCGTCTCTTATATTTTATAACAATATTTATTTTTCTTCTTCTAAAAACTATTTTATCTCCTTTTCTAAGTTCAAGTGAAACAAAAAATCCGTAGGATCGTCTTATTAAAACTTTCATATTTCTGATCAACGTTTACTTTTTCTACATTGTTATTCATTACACATTAAACACCAATTCCTTATATGTGCCTGACCTCCTTGTTATCAAATTCACTGTCCTTTAAATTTCTACAAAACTGAATGTGGTACATGTTTCTTATTGAAAACAACTCTTATTCTTCCATTCTTACTTAACAACATAATGAGCATCAATAACCGTAGTTACTCATCACATAATAGTTACGTCGTGAATAAAGAAAATAGCGCACTTTTTTTTTTACCTTGTATAGTCTAAAAAATGAAATACTTTCTTACAACTTTCTCCAAAATAACTTCCGTATACATGTTTCGAAAAAAATGTACTGCAAATAGGTACATATTTTAGTATGCATCATTAAAAGTTTAAATTAGATCAATTTGCTGTGAAATTCCAATCTACTATCTAACTAACTAACTAACTAACTAACTAACTAACACTCTCTCTCTCTCTCTCTCTCTCTCTCTCTCTCTCTCTCTCTCTCTCTCTCTCTCTCTCTCTCTCTCTCTCTGTCTATTGAAAATGATAAAATATTCATTAATAATATTTCATAAGCGAACTATATTCTTGAAGTTTTCCAAAGCATAAAGATATGTAAAAATTCCTTGAATACTTTAGCATTGTCTCTGGGGGAAACAGCTCAGGAATTAACATTGTTTTATGTCAATAGAAAACAGTAAGCGGTATTTATTTAACCTACGAAATAATATATGAGCAAAAATAACAACATATGGAAATAATACGTATAATCATTTTCTTTATTTCAGGTTAGTGTATGAGGTCCCCATTCTTACATCCTTAAAAGAGCCAATGGAATATATACAGGTAAGTACATTATTTTTTTTAAGGATGGACTAAATTGCATTAAATGTACCGTAGGTATATTGAAGAGTACACCACACTCATATATATATATATATATATATATATATATATATATATATATATATATATATATATATATATATATATATATAATGTATTCTTTGTCCCTTGGTACTATTTGAAAGAAAGCTTTTGAACTTATGTTTCTGTTTTAAGGTTTAAAGGCCTCTCATAAATGGCGGGCAAGGGACAGTGACATTGTCCTAGCAAGCAGGACAACGCCCTAGAGATTGACCATATATACATATGATGTAGGTAGACCTACAGGTTCTCTCAAAGCCGTCATCCTTAGCTCACAAGGATGGTAAGGCTGCAAACACAAAAGGGACTAACATGTTTCAGCGGGACTTGGTCCCAGGCCGAGACGTTACCAATAGGCCAAAACAACCCTTTACATGATTGAATGCAAGCAGAGATGTATTTATTGATAAAGTATTTAAGTCTACGGAAAGAAAAGGAGTCTTTTTTTTTTTTTTTTTTTTTTTTTTTTTTTGTAGGCTGTAGTCAAGTATTTGACGAGAATATTATTGTATATCTACTTCTATGATAAGATACATTATTGTTTATTCATGTCCTTAGTGAAAAACCTTTTTGGTCAAATACATTGTTTTTGTATTAAAATCTAAGACAACAAACAAAATTGGGGAGACCTATTCAAGTTTATAACGAGAAATCTATGACGAGAAGCCTTATTGCGCATATAAATCTATGGTGAAAACTCTATGCTCAGATATATTATTGTATACTCAAGTCTTTGGTGAGAAATCCATGGTCAGCAACCATGTCGTATATCTAAGTTTTTGGTAATATATCTATGGTCAGAAACCCCATTGTATATATATATATATATATATATATATATATATATATATATATATATATATATATATATATATATATATATATATATATATATATATAGATAGATTTATGCTAATTTGAGGTAAGTTTAGAACCGATTTATTAACAATTGCATATGAAAGTAAATTCATGTGTTACAGTTATAAATAGTAAGTACTGTATATCTAATCATTTTAAGTATTTCATATTAAATTAAAGTCTGTAAACCGAGATGTTACATTTTCTGTTTTAAAATTAACTTTAATTAGAATGAGCATAAGATTCTAAGTATTTTCTTTTTTCCTTTCTTTCTTTGTCGATTAGAATCACCACAAAAGAAAAGATAGTAGCTTTTGTTATTGAATTTTAAAAGGTGTACCATGTAAATCATAAATAGTTATTAGTGAGTATTACACAAATGTTTTTATCCAATCTCTGTTTTCTATTTTCTCCGAAGCAGGAAACTTTGATACAATAATTCCATTTTCTGTGACCCGAGGACATGATCATTTCCTGTTGAAAGGACATGAAAAAGAAGAGCATTTCCTTGATGATTATTCCAAGATTGATTGCTTATTTCTTCACGCCCCCTTCGGAGGAAGATCTCCTTTCCATGGACTTTAAAGAATTAGTGGGACTAAGACTAATATTTACGACCTAAATCAATAACCAACGAGACAGGTTTTCTGTCTTCTATTTTTTTTTCTTTTAACGATTATATCGTGAATCGCAAAACGCAAGGTCATTGCAACCTGAAATATGAAATATATCACGAATGGGGAAATTTGCTGGAGATGAAAAACATTTCGCACAGAAAAGAAAAACCTCTTATATTCATCCATCGTTGGGAGATTCCGCCTCTCGTTTTATCATCGGCAATTGAAGACTCAAACGTTGGGCGTCCCGAGGAGATTATCAATATTTTTCTTGATATGAGACTCGAGGATACGCAAATATTGGTAGTTTTTATTCAGCATTGAATGGCGGGAAATTAGCACATGTTTCATGGGATGAGTGTGGGTGTTTTCAAATATTCTGTATACAAACGAGAATCTACATTTAACCCCGTCCATGATTACATAAAAATAGAAACACACGCGCAATTGCACACTCCAAAACTCATCCATATAATCACAGAGAAACACACACGCACACACATCTCTCTCTCTCTCTCACTCTCTCTCTCTCTCTCTCTCTCTCTCTCTCTCTCTCTCTCTCTCTCTCTCTCTCTCTCTCTCTCTATATATATATATATATATATATATATATATATATATATATATATATATATATATATATATATATATATATATATTAAAGTCAAAGATTATCTTAGGCTAAAGATTTTCTTTTTACGAGAATGGAAGACTAAATGGTAATCAAAATATTTTGATAATATAAATCTCTTCAACTTATTCCTTTTGTAATTATTTAATCTTCATCAACACTTGATGACAATAAAATTGTAGTAAAGGTAAATATTTATAAGAAAGGAAAAAAAAAAAGACAAAACCCATGAGACTAGATAATTCTGACATGTTACTATATGTGACCACCTTTGACATAAGATGCAGTAGGTGCTTGAAACCCATCTACACTCGACATTCTTCACCGTGACTATTTTGGTTGCCCATGTATTATTATTATTATTATTATTATTATTAGCTAAGCTACAGCCCCAGATGGAAAAGTATGATGCTATAAGCTCAAGGGCTCCAACCGGGAAAAAGAGCCAAGTGAGGACATAAGGATATAAACTACAAGAGAAGTAATGGAAAATTGAACTAAAATTCTTTGACAACAGTAACAACATTACTATATAAAGACTCTTATGTCAGCTTGTGCAACATTAAAACATTCGCTGCAATTTCGAACTTATGAATTTCTACCGATTCAACTACCCGATTAGGAACATCATTCAACAAGTTGGTCACAGCCGGAATAAAACTTCTAGAATACTGTGTAGTATTGAGGCTCATGATGAAAAAGGCTGGCTATTAGAATTAACTACATACCTAGTTTTACGAAAAGGATGGAACTGTACGGGAAGATCTGAATGCAAAGTCTAATAGCAAAGAATAATTCATATTGAGGAAGAGATGAAGTTTAGGAAATCTCTTAAGGTATTAATAACCAAATTAAAATTTAAGGGTTGTTGTGGCCCGATTGATAACGTCTCTGTCTGGTGTTTGCCAGACGGGGGTTCGAGTCCCGCTCAGACTCGCTAGTGCCATTAGTGTCTGCAACCTTACCATCCGTGTGAGCTAAGATTTGGGGGTTTGGGGGAGCCTTTAGGTCTATCTGCTGAGACATCAGCAGCCACTGCCTGGCTCTCCCTGGTCCTAGCTTGGGTGGAGAGGAGGCTTGGGTGCTGATCATATAATACATGCTCAGTCTCTAGGGCATTGTCCTGATTGCTAGGGCAATGTCACTGTCCCCTGCCTCTGCCATCCATGAGTGACCTTTAAACCTTTAAAAGACATATTGGTGAATACTACTTTCATTTCGTAAATGCCAACGTGAAGAAAAACTTCTTCAGATGGAGACTTAATGCCAAATAGTCGAATGTGGCTCACTAAGTCTAGAAAGACTCTTTGAGACTTTAAAGGTTTAGCATATCATTAAGTTTACACTTCTCTAAAACAAAATTCTGTAGAAATCGTGAAAGTAGTAAGTTATGTAGAAGCCCTCACTCGATTGGGATTCAAAAGTTGTTTTAAATATACGTCTAATTTGAAGTAATTATGAGAACGAATCTGTTAAAAACAAGCAAAAAAAAAAAGAAAAAAAAAAGACATATAACCATAAGAATTTTCCAGACAAATTACAGCTGAACGAAAGACTTGTGAATACTGGACCACTTTCGAAGGTCTTTTGAAAAGCAAAATCATTGGGACGTAGCTAATATTTATAAGCAATTCCCCTCATGCTTGCAGACTTTCTGATTGCTTGCGATGCCTTAGGAATTATTGTCGCTATTACGCAAGGGATTTTGCAACAAGCTTTTGTTGCGTTTTCTCAATCCTAAGAAAATATCAACAAAATATTTCTGTATTACAATAAACAGAATATTTGTAATTTTAACACTTATCCCTTAACTTTTATTTAATTAAAGGATAGATTAAAGTGCACCTTTAAAAAGAGTATTGTCTTTTGCATCATCTTGTATTTTCAGGTGAAAACAAAATAGAGGACTAAGTAATTACAAAAAAAAAGTGTCGAGTAAAAGGAACGAGAATCTCACAAAATAACATTGGACCAATCTATCATTCTTTAATTTCAATACGAACACACACCCATATAAATTTATATATATATATATATATATATATATATATATATATATATA
>NC_090728.1:146572781-146580281 GCF_036898095.1 Palaemon carinicauda
ATGTGTTCGATTTTCCAGTGATTGCCATTTTTTAGTTTTTTCCCATTTCTTTCAAAATTACTACGTACTAAGGAACTATCACAGAGTAATGATTCATTTAGATGTTTATTTGTCGGAAAATGTGCCTTGATGGTTTGCCTAGTACGTGGCTGAATTTTTTTTTTTCTGAAATGCCGTATATTAGAATGTTAGCCATTTTTCCGCGAGAGCCCCTTTTTATTTGTTTTGCATTTTTTTGCTTAGTTATGTTACCGTAAGGAATTGGCAAGTAGCGTCGCAAAACTTATATTTCTATAGTGTTGGAAAGTGTTTCTAGATGATCTGGCTACCCATGCCTATCTTTTTTTTAGCCAGATATGGCGTATATATAGGTATGTGTTCGATTTTCCGGTGATTGCCATTTTTTCGTTTTTTTCCCAATTCTTTCAAAATTACTACGTACTAAGGAACTATCACAGAGTAATGATTCCTCTAGATGTTTATTTGTCGGAAAATTTTGTTTACTTCTTTTTTGATTGAATATCATCAAATTTTTTTAAGCTAAAATATTATATTTTACATTTTTTTTTTCGATTTTATTTCCATTAAAAAAAAAATTTTTGGGTCAGAATTTTAATTTTATAGTCGTAAAATAATCGACAATTATCCAGCAACCCACCATACAATTTTTATGCATATCCAATAATAATTAGATTAGTAAATAACACCTTGAAATTGACATACCCTTCCTACATTTCAAGTGGCAGATTAGGGAGTCTGAGTCAGTGTGGTTGGCGGCCATTCTGTGGACATATCCGAAGCGTAAGTTGCCCTATCTATATATATTCTTGTTCCCTATAGAATTTGTGATATTTTGGTATATTTTTACCTGCATAAATATCATAATATATATTAAATATATGTATTTTTTTACGAAATTTCTAAGTACTCAAAAAATTACCTTTAGATATGGCCCCTGATATAAATGTAATTTACAAAATAATGAAGATTTTTTTACATATTTCTATTTTAGGATAACATATGTTTATTCCCTAAAAAAAATAGCCACTTCCTATTTCATTTGGGTACCCAAAAAAATTCATGAAATTTGGACAAATTTTTTTGGCCAAAAAAAGTTACCCTTTTTTTCTCATTTCAGATCTTCTCCTCCATGGGTCTGACTTCATCCAAAATACATCAAGATGTGTCCTAAACATTCAAGAATCAATTCCTAAAAGGATTTGTGTATATATGTATAAACTTTTTTTTATGAATTTTTATGTCAGGTCTTTTTTTTCTACTTAACTTTTTAAAATATTTATAATAAATAGTTTTTCTTCAGATGAGTAGTATTTATCTTTACAGTTGTTTTAAGCATTCATTGAAGTTTTTTTTGGCAAAAGAAAAAAGGAGGTTACTGCAAAAACTGATTTTTCAAGAATTTTTTTTGGCGTCGGGGTCGTTCGCGTCCGAGTATACCCTTAAAGGGGTGTCCGAGGAGCGTACCTATCCAGGGTTAATGGAATCTGAACTTGATACCGAGCAAATAGAAGCGAAGACGATGATGATGATGATGATTATTATTATTATTATTATTATTATTTTTATTATTGTTACTTGCTAAGCTACAAACCTAGTTGGAAAAGCAGGATGCTATAAGCCCAGGGGCTCTAACAGGGAAAATAGCCCAGTGAGGAAAGAAATAAGGAAAATAAAGTATCTAGAACAGTTTAACTTTTTTTTTCAGATTTTAAAGATTGACTACAAACCATTTAAACTCCTGGTTTTGTATGCCACACAATGCCCTTGGTTTACTTTCACAATTTATGTAATTTCAAAAATATTCATAATTCAATTTCAACTTGCGAAATTAAGGAATTTGGTAGTATTTGAAATAAAGAAAAAATAAGACTTGTTTCCTAAGTATCTTTTTTCCCTAAATATTGATTTTATCAAAAGCTAGAAAAGTTGAATTCAGCTCTTTTCAATAACACTTTTGTTACAAAAATACTAATTATCGCAACGGTAAATAAAATCATAATCTCATTACATTTAAACTTTGTAACTGGCATAGATATTTTTGTATTCATAGATTTTACTTGATAATTTAACATTAAATTAGTATTTAAAGAATTACTAAAAAGCTACTTCCCGTAAATTAATTGACAATGAAATTAAAACAAAAAGTGAAGCCTTTTAGTTCAAAATATGAATCTGCAAAATTTTCTTTGATCATTGAATGGAAAATAAGTTGTATTTAATAAATAATAATCGTTCAACTTTTGACCTTAAAACACTAAAGCATAGATTTGTCTGATCCATAGTCAGCATCAAATGTTTTCGGTGTTTTTCTTTTATCAGAGATTTTTCAAAGTCTAGACTCATGTTGCACAGAGGGAGGCTGCTATTTCTATTGCTTTGTATGATGTTTGTGAGTACAAAGTTCATTCAATAGAATTTGCTATATAGCAAAATATTGAACATATCCATTTGCATAAACATGTAATGAAATTAGGTACAGTACCATTCACATTAAGAAAAAATAAGCATAGAATAAATAATCTCGTATTTTTTTTACAAAAATATGTTGCTGAAAAACATGAAAGGTCATAACAGGATGAAAATACATTGCCATCACTGATTGATGATCGAAAAGACATTGACCTATATCTATGTTTACTTGCACCACGGAGTACTAGAGGCATCGCGTGTCCAAAATAAGGAATATATTTTCCTTAGTTTTTTTTTTTTTTTTTGTGTGTGTGTGTGATTCCAGAGATTGGAAAAAAGAAAACTTTAACAAACAAGAGGAAGATAACTAATATAAACTAGTATGCACACACAGACACCGGACACACTTATGCTATAATATAGGGGAGATTTGTGACGATGAAAGAAGAGAAGTTAAAGATATGACTGCAAGCAATTTGCTTACAAGAATTTTCAGGCCAAGAAATCAAAGAAGATTAATTTAAACTATTCAAAAGTCATTACTAATGATAACTACTCAGAGTAGTAGAGAAACTGTTAGGATAATAGCCTAAGGTTGCCGAATAGTGGAAAGTTGGATGAATAAAATTAAGACGATAATATGATAAAACTGTCAATCGCGAAAGGAAATATCGACCAGATTCTTTTGAAATTGCTTGAACAGAACACAAGAGGTTACAGTAAAACATAAGACATAATTGGATACTTGTCCTTCCACACGTGTCTTGCTATGGCAGTCTCTACCCGCAGATTCTCTTAGCTTGCCAACCCATCGTCTTCTCTTCCTTGTACACAAACACACACACGCACACACACATACACACACACACACACATATATATATATATATATATATATATATATATATATATATATATATATATATATATATATATATATATATATATATATATACATGTATATACACACATGAGAGAGAGAGAGAGAGAGAGAGAGAGAGAGAGAGAGAGAGGAGAGAGAGAGAGAGAGAGAGAGAGAGAACCTAATACGTGCTGGGATAAGTGTGAAATGTGTTCTGTAAGGATTTTGATATTCATGGAAGGCGTGAAAGCCTTCAGGACAGAAGCGACATTTATATGATAGAGCCGAGGGGTACCCACTACCCACTACCCAAGGATGAGGTATTACTTATGCGGCTCTGGCATGGATGTTTGAAAGGTATTAAAGCTGCCGACGCTGTTATTCAAACCAAGAGGATTTTGTTAGTGATACTGCTTTGGAGTTTCATAGAAGTTACCACCGCTAGGGAGGGACACTCCAGAAGAACAGTGAATTTTTAGCATATTAAATGAAAATTTATCTAAGTGTGATCTGTATAATACATCAAATTCCTGTTGCTTGTTACAGATTAAAATCCTCGAAAACTTTCAAAGATAATGGTTATCAATTCCTATTTCGAACTTCTAACAAGCAAACTGCAATCTGTCAAAGCCTCTTAGTGCTTCTTTCATATGCAAATGATCAAGGAAAGACCGTGTTGTCTCTCGTACGTTTTCCAGAAAATTGTCTTTCCATGCATTTCTTGGCTTACTTCACAGGCTTTATTAACCAGCAAAGAATTCCTACAGACTTCCATCTATTGCCAGATCAACAAAAACTGGGCAACATAAATTTTCTGCCCGAGACTTTACTGGAGTCTCTCCGTCATGTCTCATCTCAAAAGCTTCTTCTTATCTAAACAGAAACAGAACACAACAGAAGAGATTCTGAAGATAGATTTTCGTGCAGTCAGACGTCTGTCTGGCATCTGATGTTTCTGCTTCTTCACCTGGTCATCGTCTTGTTATTTTTCTTTTTTATTCTGTCTCATTGTTTCCTGCTTTTCTTTCGTATGGTGATCTCCTTGGTTTATCTACGCTAAGCCCCACCCACCATCTCTCTCTCTCTCTCTTTACAAATGACAGAGATGACACATCGTTTCCTTACAAGCAAATGAATGCTATTGCCAATAGGAATGTGATTCGTTACATGTACTGAAATCTTATGATGCTAAGTTAATTGTTGTCTTAATTAATCAGTTTCTACAAATGCAGCTTACTTAGATTATTAGAACATTCATATGGAAGCTATTCTAAATTCTAACTTACCACATACTGACCCATATGCAAGCTATTTGTCGGAAATACACACGAGCATCATACACACAGTTATATATACATACATACAAGCATAATTATTATGATTTAAATTCAATATTAAAAACTTTACTTCTTACTGCAATTCATCACTCATGTAACGAAAAGAAAAGAACAAGAAAGAGAGATAAAGAAAAACAAGAAAAAGGGAAAGATACTACCCTACGTTAAATAATTTCGAACTTTAAATCCGTCATTCAAGTTTCCTTTGAAAAAAGTGAATCAATACTTCCTATATATGTCGTTCGGAAGATCCATACTTTTGATTCTATTCAGATAAACTTTGGGAATTAGGTCGGAGTGAGATAAAAGATGGCTAGAGAAAACGAACATTACGGCAGAATATGATTTCAGTAATGGTGTATAAACTAAGAGGCAACTCTACGATACGCGGAAAATAGCCAGAAAGGACAGTTTTAATGTTTTACGCTGTATTTTCCTGTAACCGATCTGTTTTCCCCTAAATTTTTAAGCTTTATTATCACTTATCAGTGATGTCAGACGAATGAGTAATCTGTTTCCAAGGTTTGAGTTAAGTTACCTCTCCAGCGACTGTAATTATCAAGTTGGAAAAAGCAGTCAAAGAACTTCGTATAATGCGATTAGTTTAGTTACAAATATTTTGCTTCATTTTCTACTGCCTCTCATGAATACAAAGGCTAAGCTTAACTCATGGATGCAAAGGCTAAGCTTAACTCATGGATACAAAGGCTAAGCTAAACCCTTTTGCCCTCAAAGGACGTACTGGTACGTTTAACTACCTTAATACTTTGCATAACTTTCTTTAAACACACGTCAGTGACAATAATACATTATATACATTACGGGCTGCAATATTACAAAACCCCATGTCTGGAATGAGGGACCAGGTAATCTACAACAAGCTAATGTATAAAATAATATGGACACAGATCGAAATATTCACCGAGCCCTATTGAGTCTTTAACAAATTGTAAATTCGATTACCTAATAATATCTTATTCCTTCTTAATGACAGACAGACAGACAGACCCTAAGGACGTAAATGATATAACCAGTTCACGGCTGAGATGGTGTTGACACGTCTTCAGGACGAAAGGTGGGGAGGGAGTAAGGAGGGCTTGGGGGGGGGGGGACCTGTTAAAGGGAGAAAATCCAGAGGGAGGCAGAGAATTAGATGATATGGAGAGAAGAGTTTGGTGGAAGAGGATGCCTTAGACAGAAAACATGAAAGGACGCATGAAGGAACCGACCCCTTAATGCAGGGATAACGGTGGGAGATAAGAACCATCTCAAGGTAATACTTCCAGGGTAAGTTGAAATTAAACTGGAATGCGATAATGTAATTTCAAAATCTATGATAATGATGCAGACTCCGAGCGTTTACTTAAACGGCTTCGTGGACGATTAAAAGTCGTTGGCACTCTCATGCAATAGCGTACGTGAGACATTCCCTTAAGGTGAACTTTCGAATTTAAAGCTTTAGGAAATATTAATTTTTTTCAGAATGTTGATCTGTTTTCTTCTTATATAATATAAATTTGTGCAGTATATATCAACGATCAGAGACATTCTGAGACGTATTTATTTAGACTTAAGGTTCTAAGATATAATTTTCCTGTATATTTTACTCTTATTTACTGCTTAACGTACATACCTATCAAGCATATGGCAGCACGTTACTACCAGAATACCTTCTGTTGTGCAGTAAAATTTGGTTTGTAAAGAATTTAAAATGACCTGTGAATCGATTAGTAAATTCTAGATTGATTTATTGATTGATTTGAAGTTTTCTGGCATCCAGACATCGAAGGTCATTGACGCCGATTAGAATAATAAATTCTAGAAGCCAGTTGCTAAAGGACTCGGTAACTCAAGCTTATCGTATCCTCGTTAGTATTGGCATTGTTGCTAAATTCTATCATTTATTAGGTAAAGGCCAAATGAACGAACAAGCTAATGTAGTCTTTGTCCTTTGGTATTATTTGAAAGAGAGCTTTTGAACTTATGTTTCTGTTTTAAGGTTTAAAGGCCTCTCATGAATGGCGGGCAAGGGACAGTGACATTGTCCTAGCAAGCAGGACAATGTCCTAGAGATTGACCATATATACATATGATGTATGTAGACCTACAGGCTCTCTCAAAGCCGTCATCCTTAGCTCACAAGGATGGTAAGGTTGCAAACACAAAAGGGACTAACATGTTTGAGCGGGACTCGGTCCCAGGCCGAGACGTTACCAGTAGGACAAAACAACCCTTTACATGATTGATTGCAAGCAGAGATGTATTTATTGATAAAGTATTTAAGTCTACGGAAAGAAAAGGAGTAATTTTTTTTTTTTTTTTTTTTTTTTTTTTTTTTGTAGGCCATAGTCCAGTATTTGACGAGGATGTTATTGTATATCTACTTCTATGATAAGAAACATTATTGTTCATTCATGTCCTTAGTGAAAAACCTTTTTGGTCAAATACATTGTTTTTGTATTGATATCTAAGGCAACAAACAATATTGCCGAGACCTATTCAAGTTTATAACGAAAAATCTATGACGAGATGCATTATTGCGCATATAAATCTATGGTGAAAACTCTAAGCTCAGAAATATTATTGTATACTCAAGTCTTTGGTGAGAAATCCATGGTCAGCAACCATGTCGTATATCTAAGTTTTTGGTAATATATCTATGGTCAGAAACCCCATTGTATATTCAAGTCTTTGTTAATAAATCTATGGTCAGAGACATGATCATACATTTTTTTTTATAGTGAGAAAGATTTTAGTGTATATAAGTCTCAGGTGAGAAATATCATTCATTCAAGTCTATGCCAGAATTTTTTTTTTTTTTTTTTTTTTAGTTAGCTGGAAACAACCGTCTTGAATAATTGGATCTTTTCGG